>NC_054749.1:1060448-1360448 GCF_018143015.1 Lytechinus variegatus
ATTCCATTGACTCCAATGTACAATTAATCGTAAAATTCAGCTTATGATTAATCGCTAACCTTTGTGTTACGGGACCTTTGGACACACACACACACCAAAAAAAAATATCAGCTCTAACATGGAAACAAAATTGATGTTGTCTAATAAAAAAGAGACTTTTAGAGTATGAAGAAACATCTCCTTGATATTTAGAAACATGAGTATGACAAGTTTTCCAAAAATATTCTTTTTAATCTTCACACTGTTATTGTTGATTGATTGATGAATTTCAATTCTCATGAAAACACAATACAAACTAAATACAGTCAAACAAGTACATTGAAAAAAGGATAAATGCACCCAAGTGTATGGATGTGAAGTTTAATTAACAAAGAAAATATGGATTACCAGACAGCTTAAAAAAAAAGGTCTTCCCAGAAGCGTTGTGACCACTGCAGAAGTTGAGCCTCTATACTTTATGAAACCTTTTAAGTTTTTGTCATCATGTTGTTGTAATGAATGTGTTTAATTCACCATCTTTCCTTTTTGTGTCTTCGTTGTTATTTAGATTGAGACCTTGTATTTGTGGAGCAACCTAATAGAACCTTGTAACTGCCTACTCTGTAGGATGGTCTTCCAAGACCTGTTATTACTCAGTGTGGAGTAATTATTCTTACGGGGGGCGCCACTTACATTGACGAATGGATACCATGCGCAACCAAAAAAACATGTAAAAAAGGATGTATTTTTCATGATAGGGCATGTTATGTATGTAACATGAAAAGGTGTCAAAAACACACAAAAAAATGAAAAAAGGGTATCAGTTTCGCGAGGAAAGTTACGTGTTAGGGTCAAATTTGGGGGATGAAAAACAAAATTTAAATGTTTTATAAAGGATGTCCTTTTTTCCCCAAAACTACGTGTTTAGAGTACGATTTGCGCGAGGTGTGGAAGGTGTGGCCGTACTAAACCAAATGATGAGTATAAAGGTAAACTGACGCCCGAAGGACCCGAGACCATAACAAAAATATTCCTGTACTTGTTTAGGGGTTCATTTCAGGGAAATTTGCCAAGAGTATCATTTTGTTTCCTACTTGTTAAGGGTAGGGTTTTACACGCCAATACTTGTTAAGGGGTGCATTTCAGAATATGGAAATTATGTGTAGGGTGCTTTTCGAGACCCCATGGTCGCGCACGGTATCCACTCGTCAATGGAAGTGGCCCCCGAGGTATTCTTATTTCACATTATTATACCTGATTGTCATAGTAAAAAACACAATGACTACAATGATGATCATCTATTGTCCATTTATATCTCATGCCTTTGGGGTGTCTTAAGGCCACTGTCTCACTTTACAACTGGTCTACTATCTGCTTTGGGAACAAAATGCATTTTGCTTTAAAAAAATTTGAATGAATAGAATTTGATGTTTGTATTAACACTCAGAATACTAACATGAAAATGTTTTTAATTGCAAACCTTTATTTTGGAGTAAAGGCAAAATTGGTTTCATACATGTATTGCTCTGACATCGCTATGATTGCATATGGAATTCACTTATTGAAATAAGGAGGGTAGTTGCTGAATTGAATATCGCACAGAGAGATGTTCAGTGCCTCAAATTCGCAACAAAGGTTAACATTGTATTCCATAATCAGGTTGCAAGCCAGTCGTAAGGTGTGCGGGTGACCTTTATTCGTATATCACAGTGGTTTTTCATAAAGCTGTATGTACATTCTGCTTTCTTGGGCTAAATGATAATTCCCTACTTTTACAATATTGGAGTGCATTTCCTACATCTATATTCTCTATCAGATTTTGATGAAAAAAAAGATTTCCAGATGCTTGCTAAAAATGAAAAATTTTGATTCACAAAGATCATATTTCAGCTACAGATGATGGTATGTTATAGAATCTTTCTGAGTTAGCACCCAAGAATGGGTCGCTGGTCATGCCTTAAGTTGCAAATAACTTGTAAACGGCTTTATAAAACCCATCTTGAAGCCATATTATTACCATCGCTTAAGCCCATCTTGCCTGTAAGATGGCCACATTCAATGATTCTAAAACACAAGTTCTTAGTCAGAGCCTTCAGGATGTCCAGGCCAGAAGGGATGAATGATTTACCCTCTCTTCTCCGCTATAAATGTTTTCATAAATCTCACGACAGAGGAAATCGCAGGATTTTATTTGTTTACAAGCCTGATTTCCTTGAAATTCTATATCCCATAAAGTCTAATTCAGTTAAGACTTCAAACACAACATATATTCTACATATATTTTTTCAAAAAGTCATTTTCATTTTTTTTTTTTTTCATTTATGAGATTTTCAAATTTAAACAGATTTTGATTGGAAAGAGTACAACAAAATTAGTTGGCTTCCCCCAAATTATTTTTAGCTTTAAATATTTTTTTAATGTTCTGTTCTTTGGATTTTAGAAAGAAGTAAATCAGTTTTTTTTTTCAATCTATGTTAAGTCCTACCTATATACTCCCTTGGTTAATTATGGGTTTATTTTCATGTTAATTATGACTCTTAACATGTGAAGTCTAATACAGCACAATGAGCAAGCAAAAAACTATGAACTGTTTCATTATAAAGTCAAGGTTAATTCCTTTATGGTAGAGCACGGATGTAAATTGTGGTTTCTCAGACTCGCAATGAAATTACTCCACACAAGGTTCTTCAGTCCCACTTGAGTAAATTGATGTAATGATCAGCACGCAAGTCGGCCAGATTGCCATGAAAATGAAAAATATTCATACATATTTTGTTGCTCATTGTGACCAATATAGACGAATCATTATTCAAGAGTTTAACCTCTTAAACCTCAAAGTATGTTGTTTTCACGAATTTCAATGCGGCAGGATTTTGTCCTCTAAAGCCAAAATTACCCTCACATGCACTTTGATGGGAGCGTGGCATCAGTCATTGACGCCAGTCTATTCTTAGCAAGCATTGTTTTTCTGGAGAGGAAGTACTCTGTTTCTCTAATGATTTGTGGGAAGGCAGTGAGATTGACCTCAAAACAGAGACTCAATGTTCAGCTTGGAAATGATCTTGGCAACAAGCTCTACTCAGTTGTTACAAACATCAAATTCAGATGACACTGCCCAAGACCTAGAGAGATAGAGAGGCACATGCAGAGAAAGAGAGAATAGAGAAACCTAAGAAGATTGGCCCTCTTCGCGATTAATCTTGAGATTCAAGAAACCCCGTCTCCACCATCGCAAAAGAGCGATTCCTGCTCGAGCGAGGCATCGATGCATTATGGTCTGTTGCCGTGAATAAATAATCCTGATGGCGTCTGCACCTACAAATTAGCGCGATATTTCGTAAAATAGTGTGCTATTTTGCAAATAATCCCCAAGTTGACTTGGGGTTGCAATCTCGAGATTAATCCTATGAAGTAGCGAGATACTTGTGTCTCCATTCCAAATCTCGAGATTGTTGAGATAGGGATAATTTGCCGGAGCAGAAATAGCGCGCTAATTTGAAAACTCGGGATGGTGCAGACGGCCCTAGAAAGACAATTGCAGAGGACTTCGTCAGGGGGAGATAAAAAGAAGAGATAGATCAAAGCTTTAATAAAGGGATGGTCTGGGCTGAAATATCTTTATCTAAATAAATAGAGTAAGTTCACAGAGAAAATTGCTGAAAATTTCAACAAATCAGATAACAAATAACGAAGTTATTGAATTTTAAAGAGTAGCAATATTTTGTAAAAAGAGTTACAGTATATGGCTATATGCACATTGTCATAAATATTTATTAGGTGGGCTTATGATGTCACATGCACACTTTTCCTTTTCTTATTACAAGAAATCATAAATATTTCATTTTCTCATCCAAATAAGTTGTGGCAATAAATAAGTAATGTAATAACCAGTTGTCAATCCAATTGTTTTAGTTCTTGATAGAAAATTTTTGAATAAACCTAATTTCATTTAATAAGATACAAAAGAACATGTTTACATTGGATTTCTTTCCTCCCCAAAGCAGGCCTTGGGCCACCGTATTTCTTAATGTAACAAGGGTCATGGAAAGTAGAAGCTGAAATTTTTTTTAGAAGGCATAGAGATAAATATAGAGAGAGAGAGAGAGCAATAGAGACAGAAAAACAGGAAGAGAGGGGATGGTAGTTCTATTTTTGGTCCGAGTTGATATGTTAGGCATGGGTTAGAACACTTGACCACCCTGCTAATCCCACGAAGATCATCTCATGATCTTCCAGCCCCAAATATATCTTACGCTGCTGATCTCCAACTCTCATGTAATAGATGTTTGTGCTCCAGGGATGGTGTTCAATATTTAGGAAGGAATAACCAACATTTAAAAAGCAATAACAGTACAAGGAAGAAGTTGGCTATACACTTTAGATTTAGGGTGATCGAACGGTGAAAATTCTCTCTGGCAAGGCATCCTGAAGAATGCTTTCAGAAACTTTTTTGATTTTTTTTTTATATCTTTCCTTAGCAAATTCAGGCTTGCCATTTGAGGCAGATGCAAATCATAACTTTCTTCTAGATTTTGTCTTTTTAGAGATTTATTTTCACATTTCTTTTCAGTGTCGATCATAAAACGGAAGAGGCCCAGTGAATATTTCATCTTATATCTAAAAATCTTTTTTTGCAAACATGAGAGTCTCACACCCACTTCCGCCAAAGACATAATTGCCCATCTCTAAGAATCCTGTAGCTCTTGGGATTTGTATCTGTATCACACGCTGAAGTGTGAAAGACCTCTGTTTAACTTTAGAATATGATGATTACAGATAAACTTCGTCGCTATCTCCAGAGAGGTATGTCTCATTGTATGTGTCGTCGTTACATGCAAACTACAGCCATATGCGTCGTATTGTTATGTAAAAATATTGAAAGAAAGGGATGCTTGTTACGAGCTGGGAAAAGCATACTTAGCAGGAGAGATTAAGTGAAGTTGACAGGGGGGAAAATGCACAAAAGATGAAAGGAAATTTAATAGTCAACTCACATGTGGAGTAACAATGTTAAAGAGAACAGTTTACCAACCTTTTTTTTTTCCTGTCTTAATGTGCACGTGATACATGTGTCTTCAGGCTGTGATCATTGTCTCTTTCACAAAGAAGATGTTCATTACATTCGGTTATGTTTCGTCGTCATCACCAATTTGTACATATAGGAAGGACATGAGATCATGAATGTTTTTATTAGAAATTTGGGTCGTTGTTTTAAGGAATTAGTTGGTATCGAAACTAGGAAATCTGATGTCTTTTAAGTGTGACCGACTGTGGATGAGTATATAATAGAGCCATTCAAACATAACATTAGATGTGAAAGATATTAAACAAGGAGACATTGTTTAACTTAGCATTATTTTTGATCAAGTGATCCTTTTATTTCATCAGGAAAAAATCTAAGAAAATTTTTAATTTGGGTGGTTCTATAATTGTGCTCCAATTGCTTTTAAAATATGTCCAAACTGGTTGCGTGATGAAGAAAATGATTGTAAAATGTCATGCTCTGAAATTATAAGTGCCGTTTCCGGGAAAATTTGTCAAGTCAACTTGAGTGAGTAATATTGGCTCTTTTGATAATTTTTTATCAAAAATATTGTTAACCGAGAATGATATTGTCAATTAATGTAAAATGTGTGTGTGTGTGTGAGAGAGAGAGAAAGATGGGGAGCTAAATATACATGTACAAGGAGTGTCAAAGATACTGAGAAAGAAAACAAAATCCCATTATAATTTGGAGTTTGGTAGATCATGTGAAATATATTAAATGAAAGAAACTTGTCTGGAGCTAAATATACAAGGAGTGTCAAAGATACTGAGAAAAAAAACAAAATCCCATTATAATTTGGAGTTTGGTAGATCATGTGAAATATATTAAATGAAAGAAACTTGTCTGGACTCACCATTGGCAAAATACATATATTTAGCTTGTACATTACAAAGTAGACTTGTGGGCAATATTGATTTTAAATTTTAACTTTCATGTATAAAAAAATTGAAAAAATAAAGTCTTGAAAAAATATGATCCAGTTCTGTCCATAATAGGTCAGTCGATTTGCATAATGTTCTTACATGTGCATTTAAGTTTTATAGTGATGTAATAAAATTAAATATAGCATTTTTCTCTTGGGAACAGATTGACACAACAAATAATACGAAAAGTAGAACTATAGATGCATTTTTTCTGTATGACACAAATGTTGCCAACACAGCATTCTGGGAATATATGTTTGTTTCATGACTTCCGCCAGCTAAAAAACACAGATATGAACAATTTTTGTAAGGTTTAATTTCAACTTCGTGATCTCATCACTGTCAATTAGTTTCAATGAATGGGAGAGTTTCATTGATTCATTCATTATTTCCTTCCGCACTTGTTCCATTTTTTATAATTTCTATTTAATGCTTTCTTTGTTTTCTTTAATGCCTGGGCCTCTTTAATTTCGATTTATCATCTATTATTATGTAATTATAACCAGTCGCTATGTTTTTGTTGTTTGGATTATGAGGAAAAATGTAAATTTGATATTAAAATTTTGTTCCATTTCTTTCTTTTTCTCTTTAGCATACCTATTGTAGAAAGTGTGTGACTTCTAGACAATTTGGTGAGTAAGAAATATTTATATAATATTGACTGACCATGAGGGTAACATCAGGGCCCGTCTTGCAAAGAGTTACGATCGATCCGATCAATCGTAACTCTATGGAAATCCATCATTGTCATAATATTTTTGTAAGAAAAATTTGCACAATGTCCTTTGTATGCAAAGAGAAGCGCAGTGAATTTTCAAGAAAACAATGAATGCATGAATATACATCATAGCTAGAAAATATTTAGAACAACCATGCATAATAGATGTTGACGTTGCTGGCTGTCCATAGTTGCGATTGATCGGATAAATCGTAACTCTTTGTGAGACGGGCCCTGATTCTGTAACATTGAAAGTAGTGTGTAAAATATTACTTTTTATATAGCAGCAGAATAATAATTACCGATATGTAAATTAGTCTAACTGAAATATTAAGGGATACTATTGATTGATGTTAAAATATACAACACTAGAATTATGATGTATGTATTAATCGTTTTTACATGTATGATGCATGAAAAACACATATATTGGCTTGCATGATACATGAGGCCTTTGGCTAGATGCAATTGTTGAAATGCTGAAATCTGCTGAATCTGTAAAATCCATTTTCATTTTCATATTGCTTTCTAATGAGAATCTACAACTTTTTTAAAATGGATCGCTCCTTCGGAATGTTGATAAGTCCACTTTTCACTGCAAAGAGCATATTCTTACATGTTAATGTTTATGACTACCTTTTTAAAATACTTTTATTAAAATTGACAAGTCGCTTTCATGTATCTTCATTCACAGAAAAGTGCCCCGTGGATAATATGAAGCTAGCTGTTGTGGTGAACAATATCGCTGTGAATGAACAAGTTGGAGAGTTATTAATCCATTGCAAGTATGGTTGTAAACCAAGTCAGATCAATCTAGGTGAATATGAAGTAGATCCAGAAGGATGCCCATTCACCATCAGGATTAGTGATAGAAAGTAAGTGGAATTTTTTTTTTAATTTGTCAACATTTCCTTTAACAGTACTTGATGGGATGTCCCTCCAAAATACATCTGATAGGTTGGTCTATAGTTTTTAGCAATCAGTGAGTCCAGAAGTGCTCATTTGAAAAGAAATTAGATTTATAATCTATAAAACCAAACAATTAAAGTGTTCATTTTAAAGAGCAATTAATCAATCACTGTTGTAATGAAATATTCTGTTTCTTGCACCATTATACTGCACTCCCCTTATCTCCATAAACAATCTGGCCAAAATTAAAAAAAGGTGGGGTTTGAATTCATGGTCTGAAACCACCACGTTTTATTCAGATTTGATGAATTCATTACATTTAGTACTTATAATGAGAGAAATCTCAATAATAATTGCTGTCACTGGGCATTAAAGAGAAATGCCAGTAGTTGCAGTAAACAGTGATTTCATGAGAAGGTCTGTAAAACAAGGCTTAATTGTCAGTATATCATCGAGGATCTAGATCTGGTACAGTTACATAAACTGAACTTTGTGAAATCTTGAAATCTACGCTGAAAAATGTTCAGACTGAAGATCCCCAACACAGATAAGCGCATGTGGGACAGTGTATGATTATTGCTTTGATTGTCAGGCCTGAAGCTCTACCAGAATCCTGTGCTTATTTGCTGATTTCTCAGCAGTTACACAATTTCTTCCAGAATCCTTTGGCACATACGTTTTATTTATACAAACAGACACTTTGTGGTCATTTCATTGGATTCTCTATGAACTCATATTTATATTGTTACCAAAACTAGCATTTACCTTGTAACATTTTATTATTTCATTGTTCTTAATAAATGCATAATTATTGTTACTGAATTGAGCAAAGTAATTCATCTGTACAATTCATGGTTACATAATAATGATTCCAAAGCAACTTTGGTATGTGGGTCTGTGAGTTTTACCAACTCATTTGTCCTTGTCGTTCACTATCCTTTCAACTTTCCGTCTTTTGGTAATCCAGAAAATAAATTGTATATGCTACCAGGCTTTAAAAAAACAAAGTAACCTTCTCCATTTCACAATGCTTACCCCCCCCCCCCCCCCCCCCCCCCCCCCCCCGGTTACACTTCGTAATTCCAAAGGTTCGTAATTCCGAAGGTTCTTTATTCCGAAGGTTCATAATTCTGAAACATGTAAATTGCCTATACCTCGATGTTCCTTAATCCGAAGACGTAAAAGGGTTTGTTAATCCGAACATTTGTGGCGTTATTCCGAAGGTTCGATAATCCGAAAACGAAATAAGGTTCATTGTTCCGAAGGTTCGTTAGTCCGAAAACAAAATAAGGTTTGTTTATCCAAAAACGAAATAAGGTTCGTTGATCATTACGTTTCCGGACTAACGAACCTTCAGAATTACGAACCCCATTTCGTTTTTCGGATTAACGAACCTTCCGAATTACAAACCTCATTTCATTTTCGGAATTATGAACCTTCAGAATTACGAATGTATGCACCCACCGCACCCCCGCCTTTATTTTGAAAATGTTCATGCCACTTCTTTGAGCAACAGGAAATGGGATCTCACACTCGCTAAGGAATCCCAAGTTTGAGACATCTTAAAACATGATTGATAGAGATTCAGTCCTTAGGAAATTGGTATTACCAAATCCTCCAAGATCTATTCTTAATTTTCTGAATTTGATTTATCCTCTTACCAATGCTCAAATCGTCTCGTGTGGGATTTAGCTGTGATGAAGTAAATATAGATAAGCTTGCAGACAGAGATTTTCTGGAGTGCGGGTATTATGAGGTTTTTTCATAAAAGAAGATGGGGATTAAAATTCATTTGGGATAGTCATGTGAATTTGATTTTTGATAAACATATTCTGATTTGTTTCCCTTATCATACCCAAGAGTATAATGTTCTTGTCTGTTTTAGTTTGTAGAAAAAAAATCAACTGAAAAATTGGAAAATTGTGTCCCTTCATCTATCTTTCTTTCTTTCTCTCTTCTGTTTTCTCTCTCTGCCATGCATTTACATAGACAGAAAAAAATAATTAAAGCTAGATAATTAGAGATGCATTATTGAGGTGAACTTCTCTCTTCATTTTGATTCCTCTCATTCTATGATGTGGAATACATCTGTAATTAGGAAATCTCATTTTCTTTTTGTTCTGAGATAGCTGATGGAAAGATTAATGAAAGTAAATCAGGATATATCTTTCTGGAAATTCTCCTCTTTTTACAATTAAAATTATCAATATTTGACATAAAAATGGAATGAAATGGGAAGGAATTGATAAAGAGAAACATGCTTGAGATTTTTCTTTTCTGCTCTATCTATAATAGAGAGCAGTAATTTTGTATGTTCCATAATTCTTATTTTTGCAATTTATAAGAGAAATTATGACAGATGAAATGTACTCTATACTTATCATCAATGTTTCTTTCATGTACCTGAGCCTTTTGTATTGTTTTCCGTCGTGCCATAGCTACCAAAGACCTCTCTGTCTTCGCTACGAGATTGCACGCTTTACGAAACACAACATGGCAAAGCCTGTTTGACCTCACTTGCGTAGGGTGTGGTCCGTGACAGGCCCCTCCAAAGCTCACATGCTCCCGCATGTGTAGCGTTGATTCCGGCCGATATCTCCTTCATTACTAGGTATTTAGGTTGAGTTTTGTTTTCATCATGTTGCTGTTGTTTCCTCTTGTCTTTTCCACAGAGAGCATGAGTCACAGTGTGGCTATGCCCCCGTCCGCTGCCCCAATAATCCGGATTGTCCGCTCGTCCTAAAGATGGTAAGAAAAACATCAGCCCCTCCTTGGTATTAGCCTAGTTGTCTATTGACCTTGAAATCAAAAGAGAAAGGCATTACCCAGCTAGTAATTGATAGACAACATTTCTAGCTTTAATAGGGGTCGGTAAGGGAGTTCTTACCAAGTTGAGGTCTCCAATTTTCTAGGATGGATTATTTTTATGTAAGTTAACTCTGTTACTTCATATCATAATATCTTTAATAAGATATGACCTCTTGCTTCTCAATATGGCATCTTTTTATTTTATTTTTTTTACAAGGAAGATGAATGAATAAGAAAGGAAAAGAAAAATGGGTTTAGCAGACAGGAAAAAAAATCATTGTTTCATTGCAAGAGGACACTGACCTTTGTTGTTTAACATTATCATCCCATTGTTCTTTCAATCAATGATTTTTGTCATGATGTACATGCTTGTGTTATTTTATCAATTCATCCTCCTTTTCTTATATTTCTGTTTAAATTATAGAATCTGGAATCTCATCTCTTGAACTGCAACCTCTGTAAATGTGATCATCAACGATATGGTTGCCATTTTGTAGGCACGCAAGAACAGGTAAGTCTATTGGTTTATTCATTTGGGCTGCAAGTAGTTGGTCCAATTCTGAGATAGTCTGACCCCCACAAGAGCTAGATCCACTTGGGTCTACTCTCAATTTGGTATAATTGTTGTTTGGTCTACACTACTCTGTTCAATGCCAACTTATCTCTTACTTTCACCTAAGTCTAAATCCCAGTCTGTTACCCGGTTGGTCTTATTTCTACTTTGTTTACTTTTTACTTTGTCAACTTTTTTTTATTTTTTACTTTGTCAAATGAAAATTTGATTCATAAACAATTCATCTGTAAACCATATAGACTAAGTAGTGTTAAACCAATTGAGTAATAGATGAAATGGCTATAGCCTAAGTAGAAATCATACAAACTGGTAAATTTGTTGAATGACAATTAGACCAGGGAGGTGTTTCACAAAGATTTAAATATGACTTAAGTCGCATTTAAATGCCGACACGTACATGATATGCAACGCGCGATCTTATTGATAGATCTCAGGGTCAGTGTGCCTATGACAGTATCAAAGACTTCTTCTAATCTTTTCTCTCGTTCTCTCTATCTATTGACTGATCATTTAGGTGGAAGCGCACCTATCTCAGGGTCAGTGTGCCTATGACAGCATCAAAGACTTCTAATCTTTTTTCTTGTTCTCTCTATCTATTAAATGACCATGTAGGTGGAAGCACACCTATCTCAGGGTCAGTGTGCCTATGACAGCATCAAAGACTTCTAATCTTTTTTCTCGTTCTCTCTATCTATTGAATGACCATGTAGGTGGAAGCACACCTATCTCAGGGTTAGTGCGCCTATGACAGCATCAAAGACTTCTTCTGATATTTTCTCTTGTTCTCTCTATCCATTCAATAACCGTATAGGTGGAAGCACACCTATCTCAGGGTCAGTGTGCCTATGACAGCATCAAAGACTTCCTCTCTGCCTCCGATGATAAGATCCGAGAACTCCAGATGACCATCCACCAGAAGGACCAGGAGATAGGTTTCCTGCGCTCCATGTTAGGCAAGCTCTCAGAGAGGGTTGACAGGCTGGAGAAGTCAATGGAGATGAAAATAAGTGAGTGTCTGCATGCTGTCTAGCTAGGAAAGCCTTTCACGAGAACATGGTGTTCACTGACAAATTTGTCCTTAGCCAATCAGATGCAAGGATTTCAGTAGCTTATAACAATAGTTGGTGAAAATCACTATTTGTTTCATGAAACGCTCCCCAGATTTCCAGTGATGTCCTCCTACACTTCATTTCTATCAAGCTTTGCAGATACTCTCTGGGGGCATTTCATCGATCTGAATTATCAGTGACATTCTTTGTTATAAGCTACTAATCCTTGATTCTGATTGGCTGAAATCACATTGTGAGTGAAAACCAGGTGCAAGATTCTTAATGAAAAAAAGGATAAGATTAGATTATTGGAATGATGAATTTGAAGAGGTAAGTTGCATGTAAACTCATTGCCCCCCACCCCCAATTTGTCTTAAATGGATATGTTCTGGACCACGATACACAATAATTTCTAGAGGTTACTGGATTTGTTCTGGATTCTCAGTTTGCCTTGTACAAACTTTTCAGGCTTTTAAGAGTTTTAAGCATTTTGATTGAATTTTGATATTCAAATAATAATAAATAATAAAAATAGTCAGTTCTTGTATAGCGCATAACACATTATAAATAACGTCTCTATGCGCTTCCAAAGGACTTGGATATTATTACCCTGGGTTTAGCCCCACAGCCTTTTACAGCGCTGTGGCATTTCAAGAAATAAATTCCTGCCAGGTACCCATTCACCTCACCTGGGTTGAGTGCAGCACAATGTGGATATATTTCTAGCTGAAGGAAACTACGCCATGGCTGGGATTTGAACCCATGACCCTTTGTTTCAAAGTCCGGAGACTAATCCACCGGGCCACAACATTCCAAGTTCAAATTTTCAATTCCTGGCATAATTCTGTCTTTTGGCAAGTTATTTTCCCCCAATTTCCCAGGCAAAGAAAATGAGATCCAGTAGGATGATAAAAGCTATTGTATTGATATTTTTCACATTCCCTTACTGGTACGACCACCCTATAGGGAGTGAAGGTGTCATGCACCGTCACCATGGTCGAGAAATATCTGTATCTGAGAAGTCTGATATCATTCCAAGTTTCCATTAAAAAAATGCTAAATCATCAAATTTTCACCTCAGATTTATTCATCAAGGTCTTTGTATTCATGGTGCTGGTGACACATCAATGTTCAAACCCCCATCTTTCCCAAAACTGATTAAAGCAAAAACACTCAATTCCCTCTTAAGATTAGGGTACTCCTTTGTATGCTAAAGAGGGGGATCAAATGATTTTTTTTTTGCATTATCATCACGACAAGGATTATTTACCACAGTATAATTAGCTTGTCGTTCAAGTTGAGTCTTCGAACCTCTTGGTGAATATGGTGGGGGCCTTAGTAAGATAAAAAGTTTCTTGATGAAGATATTTTAAAACCCTGCCTTTTTGAGGTTAGTTTACCCCACTGACTGCTAAATCCTCTCATCAACATTTGCCTACATTGAACAGCTGACCTGTTCCCATAGCCAATATGTTAATATCTTGATCATAAAAATTGAGTCTTGTAACTCTAGATGATTAAGTTAGGCCTCACTATAAAGAAGAATCAAAAGCTTCATCAAACTCCTATTGTCTTTTCAAGGTTTTAAGGGTTTTCCAATGTGCCAATTTCTCACCTAATTTACCAGCCTCTTATTTTAAGGGCATATGATATAGGGTTCATGGAATAATCCATTATGAGACAAAATAAGATTTCCCTTCTTTTTATGATGCTTTTATTTTAGAAAAGGTATGTATTAGACAGTATCAGCCTATGAAGGAAAGAAAACATAAGTGTCTGTAGAAAGAAATGATGCTGATTGTTGAAATAAGAAGCAACAAAACTTGAAACAAACTGAATGATTTTTTTTTCTTCACCCACTTTGCCATTTCATCCATGGCTCCTATGTCACACTTTTATGTCTTAATAGGCATTATTTTATTTCATGATGTTTCATAGATAACACAAGATAATTCAAATCTTATACTTTGCAAGACTATATTCTGATTTGTGTTCTATCATAGGCATGAGGAATGTATCAGTAACATTTTAAATATCATTTCCTGGAGCACCTATTCCTATCATTGGAGAATAGGAGGGGATAGGAACGCAATCTTATTTGTCTTTCTTAGAAAAATCAACTCAGGCTATGATCAGAACGTTGAATTTTGTATCTTCATGCTACGATATTCTCGCGTTCAATACGTCATCACTCGAAGCATCTCCCTCCTGTCAGTCATTGCACTTTCTGTGCCAAACTCTCTCTCTCTCGGAGGGAGAGTAATTCAGGAAACGAGTTATCAACTCGCTAAATCTCCCATCAAGGTAGGGGTCCCCGAAACGTGCCAAGTATCGTAGACCTGAGGCGGCGCTGCTGACAATGGCTTTCACCTGTGGGATCACGTCAGGGGTCGTTGGAAGTGAGATCGCGCTTCGACGCCAGAAGGTTGCTTCTCCTCTAGAGGAGATATAGAGATCTCTCCTGTGGAACCAGAAATGTTTCTGCTTTTGAAATCGGAGGAGGATCATAAGAAGGAAACAAATATTTTTCATATTAAGAGAATTTTAGATTCTAAACCACATACATTCTGAAGGTATGGAAGATTATTTGGGGGATGAAAGAAAAAAAATGTTATAGTTAGTCAGTAAATTGTTAATGTAGCATTTCCATGATGTGATATATTTTTATTACTCAGCCTGCAAAAACTATGAAAAGAAAAAAGACCTCAAAGCCATTGATGAACGAAAGCGTGTACATACGCCCTTCTTGTATTGAACCTCAGATTGCTATTAGGTCTTTTTCCTCACCACAAAAGTATCAATTGGAGGCCAGGAGGAGCCTTGTCGTGCCACGGAGTCTAGTGACGCTACTAGACAGCAGGAATAGAGAGCTGGAATTGCACTGTATTTCAAAAGCTCTCTGTTGCAGGGAAACCCACAAAGGGATATATTTCCTGTATTGGTCATTTGTAGCGTAAATGCAACAGACACAATCAGCAATAGTAATTATTTCTTTTTGGGTGACACACAAACTAGTATATTAGCTACAAACAGGTTGGATTTATCATTGAGTCATGGTGAAGAATTCTTTGTGTTCAAAATTAAGCCATTGATGTGACTGCGGAATCCTGGAAAATCCAGTAGACAAGGAGTTAAGAAAATTGTGAAATAGATCAATATATTGATTATATTTCTGTTAATAATGCTATTGATATTAATGATAATAATACTATTCAGATTTCTGAAGGGCATAAAACAAATCCTAATCCTCTGTTGTATTTTATCCATAATGAAAAAAAGATATTATCACATTCAAATTAGAAGTACATTATTCTTGTCTGTAAATAGTAATGGAGTAATCAAGTAATCTCGCTACTGTCCATGGAAATGTGTGTTATCATGAAATTAAATCAATTGTACAGGTTAAACAGCTGAAGTCTCCATAGCAAATCCTTAAACTAAATCAATATGGTATTTGGTTCTTTTTATCTCTCTCAAATCTTTGCTGATATTGATTAAAGCCGTGGATTTTAACTTCCTATTGAATGTCTTGTGACGTTGTTTACGAGGAAATCTTAGATTGGGGATTATGTTTGATCATAGGATAGGACATAGAAAAGCCGAGTGGGCTTGTGTTTTAGTTGGAATCAGGTGACCCGTCGTGTTTTTCCAGCGTAGCTGTGTCTCATCCCACCGGCTTCGTACCTGTGCGATTGTCGTCATTCCACAGTGATCATTGTGTGGGTGTGTATTAATACCTTAGAGAGCACCTGTTACGTCTTTCAGTGTCAATGGCATCGTCGGTTAGCCTTATAGGGTATGTTTCCATTCCGTTCAACTGTGTATGAGAATGACAGCTGCTTCCTAGTACTTGTGTTTTCACAGATTAAAAAAGATATCCTGAAAATTGCTACCAACTTCCAAAAATTTAGCGGCATTTCCAGGAATCTGTAAATTCATTTTTGATTTGGGAAATGAAACAGCAAGCCTGAAATAATTGTATTGTTCATTTTATAATCCAAGCTTTGCTAACGGTGCTCCACTGAATTTCCTTTGAAAGATAAATTAATTCGTACTTTTTTTGCAAGCATGTTCTATTTAAATGTATGTACAAACCAGTGTTCTGTGAAAGAAGTACTGGTACGGATTAACATATTGATTCACTTGACTTTTTATTAGAAAACCAATTGATTTTTTATTTTCAAGACAGGATTTATCATTGAAATTCAACTCTAAGATTTATCAAGGGGTTCCCCCTCAATTTGTGAAAATTAAGAATGAAAAGTAGGGCATTTTGAGGTAAGGTTACCAGCCTGAAATATAACCCAGCTGAAAAGGAAACTTGAATTTGCAAAATAGAGTCGCAGATTACGCATTTCAGACTCAGATTAGAAAGATGACAATCAATCCTGTCATGAATTGATTTCTTGATCACTGAAGCTTTAGAGTTTGAGACAATACCAACAATATGATGTGAGCTTTGTCACTGAAACACAATAAAAAAAAGTTGGATTAAATGATGCAATTGTCACTTGGGTTGCTCTCCAATATAGGGATTAATTGTCTGATTCTCCCTAATCGTGAGTGAGCACGACATTTAAAAGAGAATGAGAATAACGTAATACCAACGTGTCTAATGCAACTTGTCATCTGGTATTCTATTGTTGTTTGGATATCTTCTAATTTTCTCTTTTTTTATTTGAACCTTTGTATGATTCATTGTTTCTTGATTCACCACCTGATTCATCTGAATGAATGAATGAATTTTATTATCCAATGCAATGATAATACCAATTTTACAAGTTTACAGACAATAATTTATGAATACATAGAAAAGCAAGGATAATAGGAACCAGAAAATAGCATGAATGCTAGTCAAGTCTGGCCCCTTCTAGTCTAGATAGATAGAAACATGTTTTTAAGAATGAAAATCGTGAGTCTACTAATACACGCTAGCAATGACTACATAACAATTTAACAAAATTAGTTAACAGTATTTACATATGAAAGATATCTAGATGATAAAAAATATAGATGGTATCAAAATTCATTTTTCCAACAGATGTTCAACAATAGCTTTACGAAAACTTGATCTTGATGGTTTCTTTCTAATTTTGGTTGGTAGCTCATTCCAAGAAGTTGTGCCTACATAAGATAAACACTCCTTTCCCAAGCTTGTCCTAACCTTTGGTACATACAGGTTATCGTCTTCCTTTTGCCTGAATGTATTCATCTTTTTTCTCCCGTTATGGTTATTCTCTTCTTTCAAAGAAGAAAAATGCTTGATCCCCCTCTTTCATGTACAATCATTGCTGCATATATACAAACTTTTTTTTTTCAAGAACTACTTTTCCAGTCTAATTAAGCTAGCAAAAGTGGTTCTGCTTTTCATATTGACATCTTTTGTAGACTTTATACTGATGGGTTTGTCTGCTTCTTTTTTCATTTTTACTTTAATTTTCACTTTTCGTCTTTTTTCCTCTCCATTTTGCCAGAAACGAACTCTTCTACTTTATTCTTGCTCTTCTATCTTTCTCTCTCTCATTCTTTTTCTTTTATCTCTCTCACTCTCTCTTTTTGTTTATCTGTCCATCACTTTCACATTTCTGTCTGTCTATCCGTTTTTCTCATTTTTCCTCTCAATCAATCTGTTCATCTGTATATTCCTTTATATCAACATATATTTCTTTCTTTTTTTTTCTTTCTTTCTTTCTTTCTTTCTTTTCTTTAACTCTTTCTTTCTATTTATTAGTTAACATGTACAATATGTTGATCTTTTTCCATGTTTTTCTCTCGCTCTCTCCCTTCCTCTTTTCTTTCATTTCTTTGCCCCCCCCCCTGTTGCCTCTCTTTCTCTCTCCTCCACCTCTCTTCTCCATCCCTCTTTCTCTCCACTGAATCCCCGTCCATCCCTGTTCATCCTCCAGTCTTAGCTTGGTATTAAGTCAGGATTTTTATTTCTTGGCAGTAGCTGTGAATATTAAAGAAGCAGGAAATCAGTTATTATCATATAATCTCTGAATTGAAGACAGTATCTCATCATTTCATCCTCCTCATCTCACATACTTTGAAATTTAAGGTTACTATGTTCATTTTTTTTTTCAATTAACATTTATTTTTATACTTCATGAATGTTACTATTTCTCTTCCAAAAAGATAAAGAAATCATATGGAAATTTTCTCAATAAGTACATGTATATGATTCAATAGGTTTATTATTCTATTCCATAATTAGTATACCGATGCTATATATTGCTATTAGAATGATGATTATGCTTATTATTGCTCATTGGTAAAATGTCAATCAGAATCACCATATTTGTTGGGTGTGAGTTAAAGGCATGCATTTTCTTTTAGACATGTCTACCACTTTGCTCAGAATTTACTTTTCAAAATTGTGAGCTGTATTGAGAAGTAAATCCTTTCTCTGCTGCATGCACAGTATAACATCACATTCTATAGATAACTCTCAGCAAGTCAATATTTGAGTATCGTCACCACTTCGCTGCATGTAGACAGTCTGCAACCTGTTCTTCATACAATCTAATTATAAACCAATTGATGATATTAATAGTACGGAGGATCTTCATGATAGATCTGTTATAAGCTACTGAAATCCTTGCATCTGATTGGCTCAGAACAAATTAATAAGTGAAAAATCACAGACTCTTTGCTTCAAGAAACACTCCCCTATTTATAGACTAAGTGCTTGTTGGTGAAGGGTTATTGACGACTGCTCTTACGTAAACTGTATAGGTTTTCCAGGTGTGGAAGGAGATGGATATGAGCAGGAATTGCAAAAAAAAATAGACTAAACTTTCAGTTAATAGTTGTGCTTTTCATATTGAGAGCATTTGTAAACTTTATATTGATGTGTTTCTCTGCTTCTTATTTCATTTTTTTTTCATTTTCACTTTTCATCTTTTTTTCATGCTCCCTTCTGCCACATACGAACTCTTCTACTTATTCTTGCTCTTCCTTCTATCTATCTTTCTTTCACTCTTTTTCTTTTATCTCTCCCTCACTCTCTTTCTTTGCTTCAAGAAGCACTCCCCTATTTATAGACTAAGTGCTTGTTGGTGAAGGGTTATTGACGACTGCTCTTACGTAAACTTCTAGGTTTCCCAAGTGTAGAAGGAGATGGATATAAGCAGGAATTGCAGAAAATAGACTAAACTTTCAGTTAATACTTGTACATGTACTTGACCAGGTTTCTAAATGATGAACTACTACAAGAGCATAGCTATACTCAGGATACTTTTTCCCATGTCAAAGTGAGCGCCCTATAGAGATTTATAGAGGGTTTTTTTTTCAAGAATCTTGAAACACCAAGTGTTTCTTATTTCAGAATATCACTTTATTTTTTGTTCTTCAAAGTTTATGACATAGTACATGACTGTACGTATCATTTCTATGGGGCATACAAATCGCTGGAATACAATTTTAGTTTATTGGACCAATGGTCCGTAACACAAAGCATAGCAGTGATCATAGAGTATTTTTCTACGATTGATTCCATTGACTACAATGTACAATCAACCAAAGACTTCAAGCGTACAATTAATCGCTATTCTTTGTGTTGCGAGACCCATATTACCTTCAATCAAAGCTACTTGCAAAGTTTTCAACAATAATTTCTATATGTACATGTATATGCTTTCTTTTTATTTCACTCACGGAGAGATTATTGGTGAAATAATCATACCTGTGTATAAAGTTCATCCAAAGTTACTAATAGCAATCTCCTTTGGAGTTATACGATTCTTGACTTTAAAAGACCAGAAATATGACGAAAAAGCAGGGATGAGTTCGAGATCCTGAAAATGTTGACCCAATTATGGATGTACTGCGTGAAGCCTTGGGTGTATGATTCATACTCTCTCGGTTGGTATTTAATTAGGTCTGATGTTCTTCAGCACCAATGACACATTCACACATTGGTGTAGTCCCACCCATTGAATTAGCAGGAGCCACAAGCGAGGGTGTGAGGGCTGGGCCTCGGGAGATGCACGACTAATTGGTTGTGCCCACATGTTAGGTTTGCTGTTCAAGAGTTTTCAATACATCGTACATGCCGTGTGCTTATTTCATGCACTGGGCGTGTGCACAGCCAAAGGCTAAAACAACTCTTTCAATTAGCATTTGCAGGGAATAGTTCACCTAATTCCCTATGTCTCAACTACCCTAGGTGAATTCACCATCATTTTTTAATTACTTCTATATCCCATTAGGTTTATACAAGTAATTCTATGCGAAGGCAAGTCATTATACGCAATGGTGAGAAGGAAGAACAAATAATATACATGAATAATAATATGTCCATTTATATAGCGCAGTTACTACACGTATGTGCATATACTCAAATTCGCTTTGATACTTGGTATCATATTATTACCCCGGTTGTAGCTAAGCCGCCATATTAGTAGGCGCTAAAGCGTTCAAGGAATAAATCCTACCGGGTACCCATTCACTTCACCTGGGTTGAGTGCAGCACAATGTGGATGAATTTCTTGCCGAAGGAAATTACGCCATGGAATAAGAATGAGGGTAATTATAGGTATTGATATAGAAGCAATTCCAAGGTTGAAAAAAAATCTTATGGAAGATCAAATGTTGTCCAGAAATGAACTTTATGAAGCATTAAAAAGCAGGAGAAAATAGCACCAAGACACATGTATCGCTGCTGATATTGTAAAGTATAGGGGAGGAAGAACTGAAAATGAGAACTCAGAAGATTAGACATTGAAATTAGAAATTACTCAGAAATAAACTTTGAAAATAAAATGTGAGACTATATAATAGGTGGTCAGGATCACTTGTAGCCAAATTATGATGTACAGGTACATGTTACATGGAAATACAAGATCGAAAGTACAAAGTGGTAAAGATGAAAATAAAGTTACAAATGCCGAAGTGGATGACTATGTTTTTATTGAATTGTAACCTAAAAATGAAGAGGGGACAGGAAATTGTTTGTTGTCTGTGGCACCATCCCCTACCCCCCCCCCCCCCGCCTTCTACAGAATCACATTTCGAAAGCATCAAGAATATAGTATTGAAGTGGAAATACAGTGGGGGCGGGGGTTAAAGTATATTGTGAAAAAGGGGACATTTTACACTTCATACATGTATTTGAATGAAGCATTCAGACGAAAGAATCACGATTGCCTGAAGATTGTGTTGTCCACCCCTCCTACGTCTTCCACCGGATCATTGTAAATAGGTTAGCACCTCCCCGACACAGATCAGACAATTGACCTTCCTTCCTGCCCCCTATCCCAGGGGCCGAGTGCTTCAATCAACACTTCTTACTCCAAAGGAGGGTATTCCCAATCAGCCAAGACGACTTCATCTATCTCCTACTTTCAAAGAAACATCCTTAACTGACCATTAGTTTGAGGAAGCAAGGCGTGGAGACAGTCGGGTCAGGAGGAGGACCAGATTTAGGCCCTCAAGGTCCTTTGAGCGGTCAATTTAACATGGTCAGTTGGTCAGTTTGATGCTAAGAGGTGGGATAATGGCATGTAATTTCCATTTAATAAGGCTTAATTGTGCCTGTCTGTGTAAAGTGATTAGATATGGAGTGATGATGGCTTATTTTTCAATCAGTCACTCCTAATTTTCTTTAAAGAAAACTTGTTTTGAACATTTGTTTAATTGATGGTTTAAGGCATTATGTACTGATTATCAAATTGTAACCTATTTCATTGAGTAGTGAATATAGGAATTGCTCTGAAAGTCAAATGAATAAAAGCATAAGAAACAAGGCAGACCTTTATTACAAAATTCATTATTTCTTTATTACAAAGAAAGTAGGCCTACATGAATAATATCATTTGAAAATGAAAAAGGAATACATTCATGCTTGTGCATTGTATTATTTCCATGTAATTCCAAGTTTCTAAATCAGATTTGATGCTACTATTTATCTATCATTCTTCTATAAATCAACAAGATTACAACAATATATATTCTCATTGAAAATATATATATTTTTTAATCTCGGTACATAATATAATAATTCTTCATAGGTAATAGGTGTAAACAGTATGAACATTTATCAGTGTGGATATGAAGTGGAAAATGGAAAATATCAATTATCACGAGACCAATTGCTTGTGACTCACAAATTATGATTCATGAATAGGTTTTCATTGAAAACGTCATAATTTCATTGGAATCATTTCTATATTCATCAAAGATTGTTGACATTGTGATCACTCCTGTGTCAATCTGCTTTATGTATTTATTTTCTTTAAATTCTCTATTTATCAGACTACAAAACCTGATTATTTTTCTTTCGTCTTTAAAATCAGTTCATGAAAATTCTTTAAGTTATTAAATTTTAAATTGATTTTAGTTGATTTCTATATACTCCAAAATATTTTTTAAAACTTAAGTGCATGGATTTTTCTTTTCTAATTTGAAGTATACATACTTCAATATGGAAATTGGAGCTTCTACAAAATTATGATGAAATTATGATTTTGTTGGAAAAGAGGACAATGGATATGATGAAATTATGCAATTTTCCTGGAAGCCGACTTTCAGAGATTTGATTCAAATTTTCACCCAAGAATTCACTTTCTTGCCAGGGATGGAGTATATTAGAAAGAAGAGTAGTACATGTATGATGATAGGAAGCATGGAGAATGCTGTGATGGTGAATGGGGGAACGCTGGAATGAAGATTAGGAGGGGAGGTGATTATCGGTTTTAATTCAATGCCAAGTTTGAAGTCGGCCTTCAAGCTCTCATGCATTTGAGTGACCATTTCTTGGCATAGCCCAATAACTAAAGTACTCATAGATTTCCATTTCCAATTAAACAAATCCTTTCTTTCCGCTCTTCAACACATCAATTTGACCTGCAGCCAAATCTGCCATTTATGCTCTCTTACTCTTTCTCTCTTGCTCTCAGTCTCGCTCTATCTCTTTCTAACACGCTTTCTCACACGCACAATTTCAAACTTTCTTCTTGTCACCTTTTCCCTTTATTCTTCTCTCTCTTTTTCATCCTTAAAACACACTCACACAATTACACACTTTCTGTCTGTCTCTCTCTCTTAATAGCTCTCGCACACAATCGTTCACTTTCTTCTTTACGCTTTGGTGTGTGTGTTTCTCTCTCTCTCTCTTCCTCTCTTGGTCTCTTGCCTATCCTCAAACACCTCATCTCTTTCCGGAGTTGTTTTGCAATTAGTGGCAGTAATTAATTAGTAATCGATTCCTGTGAGCTGTCCTTGATGGTAATTAAAGGAGCACAATCCCTTTAGGACGTAAAGGATCTCTTTCATTTCGTTTTGACCTGATTACAATACACGAAATTGATGTGCAGTGGTGATTGAAACTGTTTTATTTGTCGAACTTTGCATTAAGGTATCCTCAAAATACAAAGACAATCATCTTAATAATGATACTACAATATACTCTGCATTCTGCATTTAATCCTCCAAAATATATATTTGGTTGTGTATGATTAACTTCTTATTATGAAAAATATGTGCAAATCTTACATTCCATTGTTTTGTACCATTTGTTTGATTTATTTATGTTCATTTGTGGCGTTTATAAGAGATGGGGATGCGAGATAACTTGGAACTGTCTAAAACATATTTTACAAGTGAAAAATTGAAATTGAATTTGACAATATTTATGAATACCAATCAAAATTTGTATGATGAGGTACTTCTGCAATACTTTTTTTTCTCAAAACTTGTTGAACAACCCTTAATATCAATCAATATCACCTATGATTTAGATATATACATGTACAAGCTAAAGATTAAAAATCAATTGAGAATCATGATTGTGAGTGTTAACTTTTTATTTTAGATCATCCTTGGGAATTGATATTCATTTTTAACAATTAATATGTCTGAGATTTAAATTGTAAAATCACAACAAAAATTGCAGGCCTCCTTAAATACGAACATCAAGTGATCTGTTTTGATTGGCTGTCAACTATGTGATGATGAGTTATGATTCGTCCACTTCTGAGAAATGAAACATGAATGTGATTAATCATTTAATTAAGTAGGATAACTAGTTAACATGTAGGAAGTCATTGATACAGGCAGTGTTGGCCTGGCTTCAAACTGTGTCATCAGTTTAAATCATCATTTAAGATTTCCAAAGACTTTTTACAGGTACTTCTGGGGTTGATAAAATACTTTTTAATTAGAAATACTTGAATTTTCACCCAATCAGAGATTCTTGATATTTGACTAATCAGAAACTTTCTAAATAAATAAATATTCTTGTTCAAAAATTATTCAACAAATCAGAAATAAACTTGAAGTTCTTGGGAGTTTTAAGTTGTGTTTGAAGCCTTGTTTGATGTCCGCTTTTATTTCCCTCTGTGTAGCTCTGCCCACAGTAATTAAAAAGAAGAAGAATTATTCAATGATGGCTAAGTATTAATTTAAAGGATCTTGCAATCATGGGACCCTTTTCCCCTTTGTCATCAAGGGGTGTGTTCCCGGAATATTAAACTTTTTAATGAAATCAGAATACATATAATGGATTAAGACAATAGTCATAAAATTGTCATGTGAACGTTGGCTAGAGCATCAGTGTCTGGGCAAATAAATAGATCAAGTTCTTAGTAGTCAATTATAGAAACTTATCTTCATCAGAATGTTCAGTGGTTTGTTTAACAAATTTCGATAAAAATAACCGATTGAGATCAGTAATGGATTTAACACTAGGCTTTGTTAAAGTGTCCTCATGTGACAATAAGACTTAGCAACATGGGTGTAGACCTAATCAATTTTGAGCAAATGATTCCTGATGAGTCTAAAGTGAGCTCATCAGGTATTATTACAAAGATTTAGTCAAGGCCTTGGGTAGTGTTTTGATGAGGAGTGCTTACTGGGTAATACACATACCACCAATCAATTCTGGGTGGCGATTATGAAATGAATTGAATAATGTGAGAAGTATGAGTCAATAGGTTTTGACGTCTTATCTGTTGCCTGAAGTTTTAGGCTGCTTCGTCTCGTTCTGAATGCGAGGAATTTATCAGACTTTGATGACGGGAAGCGTATCCAAGTTTAGTAGGTAAATTACTTGTCCCATTGAAGCAATGTATCAGGGTTTATCCATATTGGAAGTTAGAGCAAAGGATCGTTTGGGAGTGAACAATAATTGTAGAAACTGGTCACTGCTTGAGTCATGCTGTCAAGGAAAGGGGGCTCGCTGTCCAATTTGAGAAACACCCAGACATTCTCATGTATCCTCTGGTAGGCAGTCCTCTTCTTATTCCATTAGTGAGATCGTTGCAGAGGTACATTGTCGAGAGGAAATAATGTCCACACCCATTATTGTTCATGCCAAATCCCAAGAGCTCAAATCAAGACCACCTCCTTGATTAAAGACTAATCTATCACTTCCTCTTTCTATTATCCCCTACATTTGTCTACGCCCTTCAACCCTAAGCCCTATTTAAACAAAATACATTTGGCATTTTTTCGGCAACGATATCCCTCTAATTTAGTTCCCCCCTCAATCATTCACCCGCAATCACACTCTCTCTTTCTGGGCTGTTGATGAGCATATCTCTTTGGACGTTGTTCGCAATTCTGGAGGGGGCGAGGAAAGAGGCTGTGACCATAATACTTTCCTTATTGAAGGCGGTGGCTCTCTCGGGATTACACATGGGTGCAGACACTGGAACATATACAGACACTATTAATTCTAGAGTAGCGCAAATCCATGTTTCATTTCCAGTTGGATCCTCCGACTCTGATCGAAACGAGGGCAGCAGTCGAGTTACCTTCCCACTCCTTGTAACATTCAATAGGAGGACTTGATTACATTTCTATCACCATTTTCGGTCCAACCTCTCTTAAAACACCCATCCCTGATTGGAGCTAACATTCTCTGGATTCTCACACGCTCTATCATCTACACCCCGTGCACGTGCGCTGCTACTTAGGGGCGTTGCTAAGGTGGTGTCCTCGTTGCTAAGGACTGGCTGTCACTGACGCTCTGTCCACTTTTACATACAAAAGCTAAGGTGGAAAACATTGAACAACAGTTGTTACCGTCTGTCTCTTCTACTATCTCACCATTACATCATCAGCTGATATCCCCATACCAACAAACTTTAGGGTAGCTTTTTCTTGTAGCTGATTTTTCTATTTCACATCATTGGGATATATTTCTTTTTCCTTCAAGTTTTTATTTATTCATCGGTAAGTATCATTATTCAAGATTGAAATGACTTTATGTTTATTTTTCATTCATGTTAAACTCTTGATTTCTCAGATTTTTTTCCATTATATTTTTATTATGTAGTAGTGTTTGCTTAATTGATTGATAATATATGCTTATCATCTTGAATATTTGTGGTCATTATCTTGTAGCAAATTCATTTGTATTGAATACAGGTTTGCCATGTTTTTGCCATGTACTTCTAAATCTTTTTTGTTACAAAGAGTTGAAACTCATCTGATTCTTCAGATAGGAAATATACAAAATATTCCTTTGGAAACCAAGAGGGGCACACTGATTAAAGATAAATTCCAGTTTTGGTAACGATCTCAAAATGACTTTTGACAGAATCTAATATAATGACCACACAAGTGTCTGTTTGTATGAATAAAAAATATGTGCCAAAGGATTCTGGAAGAAATTGTGTAATTGCTGAGAAGTAAGCAAAATAAGCGCGGATTTGGTCACTTCCGTCTGGTCTTTATTCCAGCAATATTAAAGCACTGTCCCACGAGTGCCTTTCTGTGTTGGTGATCTTCAGTGTGAACATTTTTCAGCGTAGATTTCAAGATTTCACAAAGTTCAGTTTATGTAACTGTACCAGATCTAG
Source organism: Lytechinus variegatus (assembly GCF_018143015.1). Lineage (NCBI taxonomy): Eukaryota > Metazoa > Echinodermata > Echinoidea > Temnopleuroida > Toxopneustidae > Lytechinus > Lytechinus variegatus. Next base: position 1,087,260 of record NC_054749.1, read on the forward strand.
ATCCTCGATGATATTCTGACAATTAAGCCTGGTTTTACAGACTTTCTCATGAAATCAGTGTTTACTGCAACTACTGGCATTTTTTTTAATCAAGTCGATGATGCATGCATTTAGTATTCAGAAGACATTTTGAAAAGATGCATATGTTTTAGGTCATGGTGTTGCTGGCTTTCTATAATTGTGTTTGATGATTTGATCAATTGTATCTCTTTTAAAACAGGCCCCAGCTCAGCAATTTTTGTACTTGTAATTGTATCATTGGCACTGCCTGGATATTATAGGCTTTATTGTCTGTATATTTGTGCATGTACTATTTTCATGAATAATTAGATAAGTTATTCATGTATGCGGATTTCAAACTCATCAAATTTCTGCAAGTGTTACCTAGCAACTCTGTTCTTGATTAAAGGCTAATGCTCGAGAAGTATTTATATTATGATTATTATTCATTACTATATTGGTTCTGTTACCTTTGGAAAGGGTAACTAACATTTACTTCAGTTACTTTTCTCATTTATTATCTGCAGTCAGAAAATCCTCTATATTATACTTTTCCAGGGCATTTTTGATGAGTTTTGATCTTTCCATTTAGATCCTCTCATTATTTTTATGTTCTCTCTCTCTCACAGACTACATGGACGATAACATCAACCGAGTAGAGAAGACGATCGGTAAGTTGCAATGTATTACAACTGCGTTTGTAAAGAGCAACAAATGAGCATTTTCTAGTTCTTGGTTATGTACCGGACAGATATGAGTTAAGTGTCCGAGTGGTCTAAGGCGCCTGGCTATACATGGAAAGTCTGGGGTTCTAGCCCCGGCCGTGGCACCTGTGCCCGTGAGCAAGGCATTTAACTCACAATGCTCTTTTATCCTGCATTCAAATAAATGGAAATGCTATACGCATTAATGGTAACTAGATGTGCACTTGTTAAAAAAAAAAGTTGAAGTCATTGTTTACTTGGAAATTCAGTGAAACAAATTGTAAATTTTGTGCATGGTGAACATGATGTAAAAGTACATGTATCTGTGTTTAATACCTGTATCTTGACCTGATAACATCTTTTATTGCATCATTTCAAGCAGAAAGATAAGTAGAGGATGTTCCAATCCTCTTTCGAAGCAGATCAAAAATGTTTAGATAATGTCTAACTTTTGTGTATTCCTATGTTTTTTCAATTCTTTCTTCCATCTTTCTTCTTTGTTCATACTCTCTTCCTTCATATTTTTGTTGCATCATATCCAAGTGGTTTCATACTTTTACATTGTCTTTATCCTACCCTGTATACTTTGTATCATCCTCTTTGTCAGCTTTTGATATTAAAGGACAAGTCCACCCCTCATAAAAGTTTATTTGAATAGAAGGAAAAAAAATCCAACAAGCATAACACTCAAAATTTCATCGAAGTCGGATGTAAAATAGGAGAGTTATGACATTTTAAAGTTTTGCTTAATTTCACAAAATAGTTATGTGTACATCCTGGTCGGTATGCAAATGAGGGGACTAATGACATCATCCGCTCACTATTTCTTTTGTATTTTATTATATGAAATATTCTAATTTGTTCCTCATTGTTCTGTGAAACAAAGTTTTATTTCTCCCTGAACATGTGGTATTTCCATTGTTTTAATTCTTTTATGGTTCAGTTAAGTTGGTCCCCAATGTCAAATCAGTAAGAATTGAAATATTTTATAATTCAAACGATAAAAAACAAAAGAAATAGTGAGTGATGGACATCATCGACTTCCTCATTTGCATGTCACTGAGTTGTGAATATAACTCTTTTGTGAAAAATAAGTGAAACTTGAAAATGCCATAGCATTCTTATTATACATTCGATTTAGATGAAATTTTCAGTGTTGTGCTTGTTTTATTTTCCTCTATTTATTTTAATCATTATTTTCCTGGGGTGGACTTGACCTTTAAGAACAATGACTTCAAGTTTAATTGTAAGAAATAATCATCATTCTACCCTTGTTCTTTGCTCATCTTCTCCTACAGTTGATCTGGATGAGAACCAGAGGACGATCTCGGAGGAGCTCATCGACCATGAGAGAAACTATACCATGGTCAATAGAGAACTCTCTGTCATCAATGCTAGGCTTAACTCGGGAGCGGCTGGAGGTAAGACTAGTTTCTTTGCTTTCATTGCAATTTAACCTACAGAAACTTCTTCCAAAATCATGACAAGATAACAATTATCCGTCGCATTTTGAAATTGTGTCGATTGCACGTGTACTACGCCACACACCCTATACACTGCATATCTTTAAAAGGTTTACACTGTGAAAAAGTCCTTGAAATTGAAAAAAATACAACACAGGAATAAAATTTCAACATAAATTCTTCGGCTTTGATGTCTTTGTCTATCAGATTAAAGTAGAATTTTTTGACAGAATATTACGCTTGAGTGAGCAGAAAGGTCGCAGAAATCAGTTTTCACAAAAATAAAGTGTTTGTGCTGTGTCAAGGGAAAAGGGTGAAAAACCAAACTGTTTATGCGTTGCATCTCTCTTTTAGGGGCATGTTCAGTCAATGGAAATAAAACAGATACATTGTAATTATTTAAAACAACTTTTCTACCCGAACGAACACTTGAACCCAAGGTAAACATGTTCATGCCAGCTGGATAAGAGGACTTGAAATGAAACCAAACAAAACCATTTCCGTTTTTTCCAGCATGTTGTCCTGGTATTTGTTTACACCTTTTCTTATCACAGGCAATAAAGCAAGATTTCAACGTAAAAAACCTCTATAATGGTGACGGCTAGTTAGAAAGTTAGATCACTGCATAAAATAGGATGAAAATTTATTGGCTGATGCCTTCATGTACCTGTTATCCAATGTAAAAGTGAGTCTGAAGAACACGAGCTGAATAAAGACTGCGCCACACCCTTTTTATATCTGGATGATTTGAGAGCCATGATGATAGACTCAGGCAGCCATTATCCTTAATTATGTGGACACTTTTGATGTGGGCAGCTATTCTCATGATCACATGTACAGAAATAAACATGGTTATGTTTCATTTTGTCTCTGCTCATGTTATTAATGCTTGAAGAACAACATTGATAATTTTCTGCCTTCCCACCATTAATCACCTTAAAGAGCGTGGCCAAGATCATTTCCTAGATATTAGAATTTCAATTTCAGTAATTGAAAATATATATATTTATCAGATGGAAACGTTATCGATTTTATGAAAATATCTTTTCACCTTTGTAATTGATTTGAATCATTTCCAGGTTGTAATTTCAACTAGAGTAACAAAATATATATAAATTCTTATTGGAATATTATCAATTCTCTGAGGACATATCTTTTCACCTCTTTGGAGTTTAATTTGAATCATTTTCTAAAATACATTAACAAATCTGGTAATAAAAAAGGTTTTTGAAACAATCGGATGAATCCTTGAAATTCTCTAAAAACAATATTTATCTGTATGTTTACTTGATGTTTTATTAAAATCATGTTCCCAATGCATCTTTCTTTAACATTTTAAAGTGCAAAGAGGCATGCAATATTGCTTATTTGAAATGTAATATATAAGATTATATTTGAAGATTATTTGTTAAAGCTAAATGAAAGTAGTTGCATTAAAATACTGATTTCATGGGAAAGTCTGTAAAACCAAGGTAAAGTATTACTATATCATCATGGATCTAGATCTGTTACATAAACTGACCTTTGTGAAATCATAAAATCTTAGCTGAAAAACGATCGCACTGAAGATCGCCAACACAGATAGGCACACGCGGGACTGTATTATTATTGCTGGAATAAAGACCCGACCGAAGTGACCGAATCCGCGCTTATTTTGCTTATTTCTCAGCAATTACACAATTTCTTCCAGAATCCTTTGGCACATATTTTTTATTCGTACAAACAGACACTTGGGTGGTCATTATATTAGATTCTGTGAAAAGTCGTTTTGAGATCGTTACCACAACTGGCATTTATCTTTAAGTGTTTATTTCTTACGAGGGATGATATCTTTTGCAAAATATCTTGAGAAGACATATATTTCATATCAAGTTCATTGCAAGCCAAGAATTGATAATACACACCATCCTGGGAGGAGTGAGAAACGCCCTTTCACCCTTGAGATGTTTACATTACAAGCAATTTAAACAACTTTGTCATGTCGTCTGAACACACCCCAATTATCTGTCCGAATATTGAGATATAATTGCAGTTCTCGTACGCCTGAACTGATTCTGTTTTCTGAGAGAGTTCTTTAGAGACGTGCATATCATCTGTCGGGTTGTATTGGTCTACTGTCAATGTTAAATGAGGAGGAGGAGGGTTTAGAAACACCCTTATACCCTTGACATGTTCACATCTATCCTAGATATTCCATTCTAGGCAATATGGCATATACAGCCTTGTTGTGTGAATGACCCCTATTACCTCTTCCTGTACCTGTTCAGATGATCTCATAAGATGTCATTTCTCATTACTTATCCAAATTTCAAATACTAGTACAGTAGTCAAAGGGAGTCCAGAGAATAAATTTTTACCCCAAGTACAAACATTCTGTTGTGTTATGACAGAATGCTATTGAAGGGCTTCAGATTTCAAATTATTTTATATTTTATTATTGTTTTATTGCATCTAAATTCTCCACCTGTTGCATATTTGATTTTTAAAATCAATTTATTCAGATAGTTCTATCTTTTTGATATTTTTCTACTATTCAAATTCAATTCTCTTTATCAAGATTTAGTCTTGTGGGATTTATTTATAGATTTATTTTTTATTTTTTGTTCGGTTTTGTGTGAATTTGCCATTTACTGAACTCAAGAAAAAGAAACATTCAACATTGAAAGGAATGTCTTTCAAGTATCTTATTACCTTCATACTTACCAAAACTTTCTCTATTCAAAGTCCATTCCCTTTATTCATATCTATTTATTTTTAGTTTGCTATTTACATTACAAAATAAGGTATGTACAACAAAAGGTTTAATTTCATTTTCATTTTCAATAATTAGATAGTTTCTTCAACAAATTTGTCATATCAATCATATTATCAATAATTTTAAAGTGTTCATCAGAAACAAATGAACATATATATGAGAAAATTCGGAAGTACTGGTTGATGTTAACTAGTCCCTTAATATGTCATGATTTTTTGTTAGATTTCTATATTTTGAATTATTCTTGGCATTTGTTACTATGTTTGAGAGTATCAAACCCATACAAATTCAAATTGACACATCTCATTTTATTCTCCTAACTCATGCCAAGCCCATACATGATTCGCACATGATTTGATTTGTTTGTCAATTTTACAATTTCAAACACTTTTGTTGAGTATCAGTGATATAAAGGAGTAAATGATTGACTGAAGGAACAAACAACAAATGAATGATTTGGTAATGAATTAGTTGATAATGCCCCCCCAAAAAAAGAAGAATAGAATAGAATTATGATAATGAATAAATACAAATTAGATTGGAAAAATATAAATCAGTTGATCAATCAGTCAACCAAGCCGTGAGATGAACAACTTGGAAATGGAGATGGCTCGAGGGGTACTTAGATTTGGTTTGGACGGGGATATGCGGCTGAAGGTTCAAAACCCATACCCATATTTACGGGTCATTTTGGCTAAAAAGGTACCCATTATTAGGGATTTATCAAAATTTGACAAGCAAAAAAAAGGGGTTAGCACCCAAAATTGGAGGAGGATATGGACCCATATATAAGGCCGGTATCTAAAAATTGGGGGCATGTTAAGGGATTTTCCAGCATAAAACCCCATATTTAGGGATTTCTCCCAAAAAAGCAACTCATTCCAGCGGCACATCCCAGTTTGCCATATTCCGTGAGATGGAGGGAAAAAAGAGGAGAGGAGGTACGATATACCATGGACCCTGGATATGCCCTGCTTAAATGAAAATATGTCAATCTTGATATAGGTACATACCTGGTGTTTATCAAACTAGACAGCAAGCTTAGGGTGTAGGTCCCTGGACAATTGATCCATAGAACCAGAGAAGGAAAGACACGCCTTTCTCAATTCAATTGAATTCCAAGGACTTCAAGCATTAACCAAGATTAGGTAATACACTACCTGGAACGAGATAGAAAGAAGAAAGAGATTAAGTAATACACTACCTTGGGCCCATTTCGTAAAGCTGTTTGTAAGTTACGAATGACATTACGCACAACTGGTGATCCTTTCTTGTGCTAAATGATATCCCTATGTAACTAATTTAGCACCAAAGAACAGGTTTCAGTCAGGCGTAAAGTTGTGCATAAAGTTGTTCGTAACTTTATGAACAGCATTATGAAACACCACCCAGGAACAAGAAGATAGAGATTAGAATATAAAAAAGATGCAAACAACAAAGGAAAGAGCTTGTTTATAAACAAGGGAATGAAGAGAGATAGATAAACTGGATGGAGCGACCCACAATGCAGTCAGCCGCGTTCAATGATAAAAAAAGAAATGGTAGAAAATACAAGAGAGATTGAGAGATAGACAGGCAGAAGAATAACAAAGTCAATAAAGTAAGAACTAAAATGGAGCATTTCTTTCAGACTTATGCTATTATCAATCAATAAACTTCTTGCTTTTTATTTATATAAATGTCTGTTCTAATTATCTTGTGTGAGCACAATAGAATGCTAAGCAAACGTGTTAAGATAAGATAATATAACGCTGCCTGAAGGAAATGAGTGTTCCTTAAGAAAACCCTTACTGGTCCAATGTAAGGCGTGTCTTCAGTCCTGTCAAGCTTTGACAGCACATCTTGACAGTATCAAATTCAAAACATCAGCCTACCATTCAAACATTGACAGATTCTACCAAATTACCATCACATGGGCTGTGATGATGTGCCCCTTCAAATTCTAGGATCAGATTCCCATTATCCAATAACGACCAATCAAGTTGAGAGATTGTATCTGGTATTCTTGGCCATACGGTCACACCTCCCTTGATTAAGATTGGCAGTGTTGTATAATGATACTTTATGGAATGGGTGATTGCTCTATAATATGAAAGCTGCAAGTATTGACAGGGAAAGTTGCTGACTCACTTGACGTGTCCTGTTTTTCATGTAAACCCAGACAAATTCAATTTATAAGTACATGTACTCGCTTATAACTTATCTACTCATAGATGTAGATAGAAGAATTGTAGTCAATTTCAAGGCTATACAAATCATTTGGTTCAATGATTGTTTAATGTGCTTCAGCTCATTTTGAAACTAACTTTGAAAGATCATAATCGTAAATGGATCTGTATAGCAGGACTTGATTTAAAAATACAGGTGAAGAAAAGAGATTTTTTCACATGGGCGCGTCATGGTCCAGTGGTTCTGACTCTTGCCTTTCAAACAGAAGGTCAAGGGTTCAAATTCTAGCCATGGCGTATTTTCCTTCAAGAAATTTATCCACACTGTACTTCACTCAACCCAGGTGAGGTAAATGGGTACTGGCGGGAAATAATTCCTCAAAAAGCTGTACAGCTGAATCGGTAGACCAGCCTAGCCGGGTAATAATAATAGCAGGGCCCGCTGGGAGAACAGTTTTCAGAACTGAAGAGGCTACCCTGGATAAATATTTTTTTTTTTTTTCAAAATATCTTGATTATGTATTTTACTAGTCATAAAGTAGATTTAAGGTGTTTTGGTTGGGAACGTTTTAGTCAATGAACAAATTAAGACTGGAGGATTTCACTTTAATACAGTGTGATACTTTGAAGTTGTGACAGTAATAGAGATACTCGTACTAGACTGGGGAGTCTTTCTAACTTGAAACATGCAATAAATGTTCTGAGCTGTGATGAAACTGTGTGTGGACCATGGACTTGTCAACACCATATCATTTCATACATATACAATCAAGCTAGGTATTTGTCTTTAGTAGGAGAATCATAAAATCACATATTCTTGTTGGAAGGGATTGGATATGGTTCCACCTTCCTAGCATACACAGTGACTGGATCTCGAGCTGTACACAGACATTTTTTAACATAAAAAATTTTCTTTCAAGTGGAGATTGTCACTATGACAAATATTCAGGATTCATTTATTTGCTCATCTGAGTCTAGCTTTTTGGAGCTCCAAGATGAACTTGCTCGTCAAGAATCAAGTATGACGGAATATCACATTGAATGTGTGTTGAGGAGGATTTATGTATTAGGGATGTACCCGTACAATAGTGTAGAGTTTAGATCATTTGTTAATTTCCTTCCTTCCTGTGTGTTCAGTGATAATTTGGGTTTCAAAGAGAAAAACTTCACCAACCAGGACAAAAATGATTTAGGAAATGGTTCTAGTTATCTCGTTTATGCTGTCTTACCCTACGTTTGGGAGATTATTATTACACCAGCTAATATTTATTATGCAAGTATTCCTTGTGTTTGACTGTGGTTTCTAATAAGGTCTAGTTCATCAGTTTTTTTTAATACAAAATATATTATGAAAGTGAGTGTCATGTTTTTTTACGGAAATGGTGTAATGTCAGCCCCGTCATAATTGTCACATTGAATCATAATCTAGTAATGGACCTCATTGATATGCAACTAAATAAAATGTTCCCTGGGCATATTTTTGTTGAGAAACCTATGATTTTGATTGCTCTGTGGTAATTTTTTTTTTTTTACTTATGATTATTTTTATCGAGCTACATTTATATAAACTGATGTATGATTGATATCAATACCCCTACATGTACATGTATGTAGCCTCTTTGAAGAGTTATAGTTGATTGAGAGGAGGGGTATGAAAAAGACCATTAATGTACAATATTGAAGTTATACAGTGTATAGTCTTCAATTTTGGTTCATTTATGGGATCCTTAGAGTTCAAACCAAACGGTCACTTTAAGGGGTCAAGAGACAGAGTGAGTAAAAGTGGAATGACATCAGTATGATGCGTGTGTTGTGTGCGGGGGAACGTCAATGACAAGAGGATTACAAGGGATTTACAGCACGCTTTAACTTCACAAACACGTTCGGTTTGAGAAATCTAAATTATTTCTGAAAAGGGATTTGCAGGGCAAAGCTCCCACGTTACTTGATACTCATTCACTCTTAAAGTCAGCATTAGGCTAATATCCGCTCCGTGGCAGTTAAAATATTGTTTTTAGGGATTAGTTTCTGTTTCCAGTCAACAACAACCATTGAAAAGGATCGGTCGTAGATATGTCAGGAAAAATTAATATTTGTAATTGGTTGATGGCTTTATTACCCCTGCTTGCAACCATGTGTGAATGTTGAGGTCTTCCTATTAAATAACATATTATTGGCATTTTGCCATTGAGCGTGGTTCCTTTTCCTATACCATAGCTAAAAACTTGCTTTCATACTAAAACGACAGTCACATTGGTGAAGCCAACTCCGAACTAATCAAATCTATTATGTTATTACATGTACCAATAACATACAATTAGTCCTTTTGGAATCTGTTTCAGTGATGTTACAGTACAATAGCATTTTGCCTTCTTCATTCTAAGTATGTCTTTTTTTCTTAATCTTCATGATGAACTATACATATAGGAATATCTCACATTTATTTACATTTTTACAGTAGACTCATTTTGCAATGTATGTCTGATATAACTCTTGTATACAAGATTGCCCCAATCAAGACAATTTTCTTTAATTTTAATTTAATTTAAATGTTCATAAACCAAATGATATCAACAATTCAGAACAAGGTGGTGACGCTACAGGGTTCTTTGCTTTCCATTTGTTAATATGCATATATAAAATCAGATCTAAATAAACAAAACAAAATCTCAGAATATTACAGTGATAGAGATTTACAATTCTGAATAGGTAATCCCTCACTGTTTTGAAGAAAGAAAATAAATGAATTATCTCATTTCTGCCAACTTCCTCCACTAACGAACACTATCTGTTCCCAGTCCTACCATCATACAGTTCCTTGTCCTCTCCACTCGGTGCTTTGAGATCAAAGCGATCATCAAAATTCTTATGAATTTTATACAAGAACTTGTTTAGGCCCAAACACTGAATGAATAATTTTTTCTCATTCATATCACCCAAACCAGACCATTCTAAGAACTTGTTTAGGCCCAAACACTCAATGAATAACTTTCTCATTCATACCACCCAAACCAGACCATTCTAAGAACTTGTTTAGGCCCAAACACTCAATGAATAACTTTCTCATTCATACCACCCAAACCAGACCATTCTAGGATAAGTTTTCTACGAGGCTGTTCTCACTACGTTCCTAAAACTAGTTTAGTGGAAACTAGTTTAACGTGTAGTGAGAACGGTCAAACATTCTTGGAAGCGATCTTCCAAACCAGTTTGGAAAACCACCTCGCGATGTAGTTTTCAAGATCGCTTTGCCTCGTTAAACTGGTTTTAGCGTAAGTGAGGACACAACCATTCTTCGGGAAGCGATCTTCGCACATTTTGAGCGCGCTACTCCACACGACAGGTGTAGAATGCCTATGCTGCAGTTTCGAATTTCACGCGAAACGTGTCACCCCACTGAGAGCGTTTCCATAGCAACAAGAGCGCTTTTCTTGAAGTGAAATTGAAAACCACTTTCGTGTAATCAAGTGAGAACGCTAGCAAATTAAAGCGATCTTCCAAAGTGGTTTCCTGAATCGGTTTCCAGTAAACTAGTTTTAGAAAGCGTAATGAGAACGGCCTCTATGATATGCACATTTGAAGTCCCTAGCACAGCAACCAACAATCCAAGCACCTTACATCTCCATTGCCTAGTGTTTAGGGTGGAATTTCATGTAATTACCGTCACTCTGCAAGAAGACTTGAGACCAATGAAAACTCCCTACAACAGTTCTCTTAAATGTGGAAAGTTTCTACTAACTACCAGGAATTTTCTTTTAGGATATTACAAGTAATTTGCTTTCAACTTCTGAAGGTTTCCATGGCGATGAATAATAGTGTCGTAGGTTTCACGGTACACCCTGGATCTTTCTTAGGCAAGTATTGATCCTGAGAAGGACCACCCAATCTCTGCAGCCTGTTGCGCAAAACTTTTTACCTGAGAAAACTCCGGTAAAAACTGAAAACTAAGGTTAGTCTGATTTCTGCCATTGGCTTTAACACAGCGCAAAAACTCGGGTAAAAAAGTACCTGAGTTTTCTCAGGTAAAAAGTTTTATGCAACAGGCCCCTGGAGATTGGGTGGTCCTTTTAGGACCAACACTTGCCCAGGAAAGATACATGGTGTACCGTGAAACCTACTACACTATAATTTGCTTTCACACTGGCAAAAAATACTGTGTTTTTTTTATCAGTGTAGATATCCCTATCAGAGAATGCCAGGTATCCTCAGTATTTGAGTGCGTGTGAAAGCAGCGTGTAATATTAGACCAGTCTTCCACATCACGCACGTCATGTAGACCCCCCTGGCGTTACCCTCTCAAGCACAAGGGCATTCCACTCTGATGGCTAACACCAAAGAGCATTAACACTTGAAGCCTTCTAATTCATGACGTCCTCTCACAAGCTAACTCTGTTTCCCCTTCAGAGTATCCAGTGTTTGATACACAAACACTCTATCTCCTGTAACATAGGAAGTATTTGGTTTGGGAGTGAGAGTACGAGGAGGGGGGGTGGAACGTGTGCTGTTTGCCAAGAAAGGAGGAAGGTATCGTAAAATGTGCTTGCTGATTGAAGCGGTGAATGTATGAGGTCATCACTGGTTCATGAGATAGCCAGGTCAATAACCTCAGGAACATGTTCAAAGAAGGATTCATAGGACTCGGTGGCGTACCTAGGATTTTTCACAGGGGGGGGGCAAATTTCGTCTGCCCAAAATTGAGACAAGCAAAAAAAAAAAAAAAAGGTCTGTAACCACAAATATAGGATTCGTACCAGAAAAAAATTGACAAAAACAAACATCTTCAAGCTTTTCAGGGGGCAGACTGCCCCCCCTTGTAGGTACGCTAGTGTTAGAACTTAGTGTATTCAGAATGAAATTTGTCATAAAAAATTATAAAATGGGAGTATACTTTCTCAAGTTAGCTTGGTTTAGGTTCATTCTCTGACTACACCTTCCTTTTCTTTAATATTGAGTGATGTTGTTGGTGATTTTTTTTACCTCATTGCTAAGAATGCTAGAAAACAATTAATCAGAGGACTATGAGGTGGTAATAAAGATAAATGCCTTCAGATAGAACACAGTGCACGTTCTTGTAGCAATACTGAAACCCGGGTCTTAAGATTGCAAGACAACCACTGAGCCTCCCGAACGAGCTATATAACGCCTCCTATTTTTTTATCTACCCGTACAGCCTATGATCCTCAACAGGTCTACAAGTGCAAAGGAACGTTTGTTGGACACCAGGGTCCTGTGTGGTGTCTATGTGTGTACGGTGATCTTCTCTTCAGTGGTTCTTCAGATAAGACCATCAAGGCATGGGATACCTGTACCAACTACACATGTCAAAAGACGTTAGAAGGCCATAATGGCATTGTCTTGGCGCTCTGCACACATGGGTAAGTCTCGTTAAAATAGGTGAAGGCTAAGGAAGAACACGTGAAATTATTACAGCTTGTGGAATGTTTCAACATTTTTTGTCAGACAAGTTTTCAGATCAAAGATTATTCTTTGATTCCTGTTGGCTGAGAAGTATGGTTACTCCCGTAACTGTCCGATAAATCAGGACTTGTCGGATAAAATGACCGAAAATTCCTTTCATTAAATGCTCCCCTAGCTAGTATTGGCATTTATTTTTGCAGAAGAAGATATTGTGATTACTCTTACTGGAATATTAAATAAAAAATATTCCTGATTTTGTTTATATGTTAATTGTATTATTCACAGGAAGTAAGATACTGTAGCAGCAGAATTTTAATAATGTATTTCATTTGTGTATCTTACATATTTCTGTTTATATTAACTTTGATATTTTCTTTTATTTACAGAAACCGTCTGTACAGTGGATCTGCAGATTGTACAATCATGGTAAGTTCTGCTTGATGTCAATGATTTGCAACTTACGAAGAATTGGGTTTCGTCTTTTTCATTGGATTTAGAATGATTGAGAAAATACTTTGAGCTGAACAATAGGCAGCGTGTTAAGTAATTCTTATTTTGAAGAAAATATATATATATATGCAATCACTGAGGAGCAAAGAACACGAAAATAAGAAATGGCAGAAAAAAGCTGCTGAAAACTGCTTATCTAATAAAAGAGAGCCAATGGAGTAAATTAGAGAGTCAAAAGGGGCCTAAAATAAGAAATGATTAATGAACAGACAAACTGTTTCCTTTGATAGTTATTAACCTAGATTTAATACATCTAGCGATAAATCTTTTAAAATCCTGCAGTATATATTATATATTCTTTGATTTTCACTCCTGTCTTTATGATGTACATTTACATTGCTCGCTTGTATGTGAACTATATATAAAGCAAATCTATGGTACTTGTAAATATAAAAAGTAATTTTGAAGAAAATTTTTCTGTTCAAGTATTCTCAACATCTTTGAATAATTTAGGTGTGGAACATCGATGCCCTTGAACTTGAGAAGACAATCCCGGCCCATGAGAACCCCGTTTGTACGTTGGTGGCAGCAAACAACATGCTCTTCAGTGGTTCATTGAAAGTTATTAAGGTCTGGGACCTACATACACATCAACTCAAGAGGGAGCTTACCGGACTCAATCATTGGGTTAGGGCGCTGGTCGCCAACGGAAACTATCTCTACAGTGGCTCTTATCAAACAATTAAGGTCAGGACATTTTCTTGTTACGGACAATTGAAGACGTTGTCACAACAATTATAGTCACAAAAAAATTTCAACATACTTTTAGAATTTTGAGATTTATGAGGATTATATTGTCATATCAAAGGCAGAATGTTCTAGTTTCTGTGGAAAATGAGGTAAATGCAATAATGGATGTGTTCGATTCATCCTTACTCGTGAGAAGTAATCGACCATGTTGGTTTATTATGTAATCTATGTTTTGGCCTAAAGAGGATTGAATCTGGGCAACGATCCGGCCCTCTATTTGTGGATTTAAATCTCTGTTCCAGTGTTGCTGTTTTAAAAGGAGTTAAAATCTTTGCAATCGGGATGAGACTGTTCACAGTTGTTATTACTCTTATTCAGGGTGCTACATAAGCACTTGCCCAATTCCCCGGGGCAAGTAAAAGTTAGATTCGGGAAATATATTAATGGGCAAGTATATTCCAACTATTTAAAAACTTACTTGCCCGACTGGGCAAGTGCTTCTTAAAAGTTATGTAGCACCCTGTTATTTAAAGTGAATATCGTTAATAATTATGTTTTTTTTCTTGAATTCATTATTTGTTGCAGGTATGGGATCTGAACACATTGGAGATTGTACACAGTCTGCAGACAAGTGGGGGCAGTGTTTATTCTATCGCTATCACCAATCATCACATCATTGCTGGAACATATGAGAACTGCATACATGTGAGTCAAAATAGCTGTAGCACTAAAATATGCTTTTCACACTGCATTTCCTTAACCCCATACTATCCTTAACCCCGGACTATCCTTAACCCCATACTATATCTTTTTTTCGATTCACACTGTCTTTCTTAACCCCATACTATTTGCTCAGCCGGGGTTAACGCCTTAACCCTGGGCAATCACACAGCTCATTAATATTGATGATTTTACCATACAGAGCGCAATTAACGTGCAATTTCGACTTCTGTGATTTTCCTTAATAGCCCTGTTTCGTTTCACACTGCATCTCTTAGCACCGCAGTTGTGGTGCTAGCACCACAATAAGCCGGCTAACCCTGCTTTTTTGCAGGGCCAGATAGTACCGTACTATTTACCGTGCTAGCCCACTTTGCTAAAACGTAGTGTGAAAACGAAGTGGGCTAAGCTTAACCCCGGGAAATTGGTGGGGCTTGACCCCCCCCTCCCCCCAATTTCCTGGGGTTAACAGAAAAAAGTGCAGTGTGAAAAGCATATACCGGTAAGAGAAATACCTTAACTTGAAATTACAATCTCAAAATATGTTCTGCAATTCATTTTTTTTATGATCACTTATTTCTCTAGCATTTAAGTTGATTTTTCATTCACCGAAAAGCTGTTCTCCTTTCCAATTATATAAGGTCAAATCTTATAAGTAGAATGGAAAAGAGTTGCGATTGAATACAACTCATGAAATCAAGCTCAAGTCCCTATATATGTCTTTTACTTGTTTGAAAATCAAGTTGCATTTGACGTTAACTCTAGCTGGTCTCTGGTTAAGCAGATATCATGTCAGTTTTTCCCAATCCAAAAACATTTTAAAATCTTTAGAAATCAAAATTTCTAAATATCATGATGAAAATTTACAATTTAGGTAACTGTCAATTCTATTTTGCTTTGGCCAGACCTTTTTTTCCTTCATTATTTGCTAAAAATCTGAAAACTTGGTCCTTGAATTTATTTGTGATGTGCATGATTTGATTGAATTTGACAATATGTGTTGCATACTTTGAATATAAGCTGACCACATGATGACCTTTGGATTTAATTGTACAATGTTGGTTTAAGCCTTTGGGGATAGTATGTCTCGATATTGTCTGAGTGGATGATGTCATTTGTTATTATATGAGTGAATGGGTCAGGGTTTGAATTGATAAAGAATGGTTTATTGTCTTGTTTAATTATGTTATATTAACCCTAAAGAATGACATGTATTTGAGGCTGGGGTCTAATTTGGTTGTCTTTGGGATGTCCTAAATGTGTTCTCAATACTCATCAGTTAGTTGATAGTGCAGAGCTTGAGATCCATTGTAACTGATATTTGCCAATTTTAATGTGCTGCCTCAAAAAAGGGGAAAAAATGGCTAAAATAATTGTAATGATTATGAATAACAAATGAAAAATATTATAAAAAAAATGGAAATGGTTATTCAATCAATTAAAACAAACTGATTAATAAAAAAAAATTGGAGATTCGAAAGTGCTGCCCCCAAAGAGAAAAAAGTAATGATAAGAGTGACATATTGATCATTTAAAAAAAACATGTTAAAAACTGGTTAGTAGATAAAACAAAATATTTAAAAGATAAGATAAAATATGATAAATTCATCACTGTTGAAAAAAAATGAAAAAATTATGAATAGAAAAAAATAACTAAATTATATGAATATAGACAACTGTGTAAACTTTGATATATTTTCTATGTTTGTGTTTAGGTATGGGATAAGAATGAATATAGTCAGATTGAGACATTGACTGGTCATGTTGGTACAGTCTATGCTCTAGCTGTCATCAGTGCTCCAGGAATGACAAAGGTTTTCAGTGCTTCATACGATCGATCATTAAGGGTAAGATTAGAAACATAAATTATTTATTGAACTATTTATTCATTCATTCACTCATTTATTCATCTATTTCTTTATTTCTCTTTTTCTTTCTGTCTATGTTTATTTACTTATTAACTATTGATTCATCCATTTCTTTTTCAATTAATTTATTTATTCATCCATCCATTCATTCATTCATTCATCCATTCATGGATGTAATAATTATTCATTCATTTGTTCATTCATTCCACTACGTTTAAATATAAATTCTGTTTAAATGGACAAAAACACATCAAAGCTACATGTATAACCAACCCCCATGCCATGTATTTTTTGCTTATAAATAGGAAAGCAATTTACACAAGGTGGTAATATTTGGAAGTTTTCATTTGATTGTATAGCCATCATGAAGATAATAATAATAATTGGCATTTATATAGCACTTTATCAATCTACGACTGCTCAATTTGTGGTTTTCTCCTATAAGTACCCATTCCCTTGGGGCAGTAATCTAGATATGATCCAGGTAGTATATTGTTTAATATCCTCATGAAAGAAAAATATAAGTTGAAATAAAACTTTTGGGGAAAATGACATTTTAGCCATAATATGTATTGGAGTACATGGAAGAGTAGTCCTTGCCTTTACATCACTATGACATCGCATAAGCGGCCAATTTGAAGTCTCCATGGGTATAGAGATTACCAATATTTACAACTTTTAAATTAAAAATTCATAACTTTCTTGTTATTTGTCCAATTTTGTTCAAACTTTCACCTATCAACTTGTCTGATTTTTCTTATTCTTATGAAAGCAAGTTTTTATTTGGGTTGGATTCCCCTTTAATCACATGACCAATTCTCATTATCAATCCCAGGTATGGAACATGGAGAACATGATCTGTACACAGACACTCATCAGACATCAGGGTAGCGTTGCTTGTCTAGCTGTCTCAAGAGGGCGCTTGTTTTCTGGAGCTGTTGACAGTTCAGTCAAGGTGGAGTAGAGATCGTGTACATTCTCCCATCTTGTTCATGCATGTTGTGTAGACCAAGGACCATAATGGGCTCTAGATGCTCAATACGATCATGATCCACAGCATCTATTACCATGTTTACACTTGATCGGCTTTTGGTTCAGAACCGCGGGCCGATGCAAAAACCTGAAATGATACGCACACCAACAATATACGTCATAATAAAGACAACGCTGGATCCGTGCGCTAACAATTACGTCACAATGGTAAAGTTAATGAAATGCGCACAAATTGCCGATGCAGAATCGGTTTTCTGTTTACACGCAGTAAAAAAAACGATTCTGCATCGGCTCGCGGTTCAGAACCTACTACTTTGGTGGTGCAAATTGCCAGTTCTGAACCGTGAGCCGATGCAAGTTACTCGCGTTTACACGCTATGAAAAAGCGGATGCTGCATCGGCTCATGGTTCAGAACCGCGAGCCGATGCAAAAGCCGATTAAGTGTAAACATGGTGACAGTTGCCCCATATTTCGTTTAAATGTTCAATATTCCCTTAAAACCTATCTATAGATACTTCGCTATGGATTCATTTAAAGTCTTTTGAGATTTAGAAAACATAGAAAGCAAGAATATTGTCCTTTAATACTATAGAGTGATAAATCGCACTTATCACAATTGTTTTATATTAACATAACAACCAGCTTGACAGTGTCAAGATGTCTATGAATATCATATAGATGTTTTCATGGCATCTTGCAGACTGCAGTCTTTAGAGAAATGCATATCTGATAAAATAGTTATTAACTTAACCTTAATCCTTAACTTAAGGATGTGATTGGGATTGGAAATAACGTAATTGACGTCGATTTTTAGGGGATAAAAAAAGAATTTTTTGGGGGATGGGGGAGAGAAATTTTGGTCCTTGGTATTTGTTCCGTTTAGTTGCATATCACATAATTCCATTGTATTCTGTGTTTAAGTGTAGTGGTTATATGTTTCATTTAGTCATATGGTGATTAGGGCCCCTCATTGGCTCATTCTAGGTTTGATGTTGGTGTTTGGTGTGAGAAGCACAATTCATATTGCCTTCCTTAGTTCCAGCACCCAAGGTGAATCTACGTCTAGTGGTGCTATGCCCGGGGGGGGGGGGGCCACTTACATTGACGAGTGAATACCATGCGCGACCAAAAAAACACGTAAAAAGGATGTCTTTTTCAAGATAGTGTCAAAAACAAAAAAGTAATGAAAAAAGGGTATCTATTTCGTAAGGAAAATTACGTATTTAGGGTCGAATTTGCGGGGATGATAATACAAATTTACTTGTTTTATAAAGGATGTCCTTTTTGCCCCAACACTTCGTGTTTAGAGTCCGATTTGCGCGAAGTGTAGGTGTATGGGGTTGTACTAAACCAAATAAGTTAAAGCTGACGACCGAAGGACCCGTAACAATAAAACATTCCTGTACTTGTTTTGGGGTTCATTCGAGGAATATTTGCCAAGAGTATCATTTTGTTTCCAATACTTGTTAAGGGTAGGGTTTCACACGCCAATACTTGCCAAGGGGTGCATTTTCAGAATATGGAAATTAGATGTTTAGGGTGCTTTTCGAGACCCCATGGTTGCGCATGGTATCCACTCGTGAATGGAAGTGGCCCCCCCCCCCCCCCCCGGTGCTATGCCAGAATCTTACAAACTCCATTCAATACATCGCTATCCACCCTGTTATATTCTTTGATTATTCGTTGGTGTATGCAATGTATGCATTGCAGTCTATCCAAATTAGTGGCAAGAAAAGGAAATAAGTTTGATAGAGATTAAAGGGATGGTCCAGGCTGAAAATATTTATATCTTAATACACGGAGTAGAATTCACTGAGCAAAATGCCGAAAATTTCATCAAAATCGGATAACAAATAACAAAGTTATTGAAGTTTAAAGTTTAGCAATATTTTGTGAAAACAGTCGTCATGAATATTCATTAGGTGGGCTGATGATGTCACATCTCCACTTTCCGTTTTCTTATGTTATCACATGAAATCATATTTTTTCATTATTTCATACCTGTGTGAATATTACATGTATGTCTCCCTTTTAGTGAAATAAGTTGCAGCAATAAATATGTAATGCACTAAATCATTTGTCAATCCAATTTTTCTAGTTCTTCAAGGAAAAAATTTTGAATATACCTAATTTCATATAATAAGATACAAAAGAACAAGTGGAGATGTGACATCATAGGCCCACCTAATGAATATTCATGACGACTGTTTTCACAAAATATCGCTAAACTTTAAACTTCATTTACTCAACTAGACGTCAATAACAAATGCTAAATTCTCATTTTAATTTAACTTTCAGCCAATCATATTATCACAGTACTGTATTTAAAACCATTACTGTATTATTGTAATTGATATTGATGCAACCTATTGGATTATGGGATTTGTGTTATAGTTAACAAAGAAGGAACTGATTAGAAAGACAATTTACTCTAAATTGCTACAGACAGAAGCTTGGAAAATCATCTTATTTCATTTTAGAGCCAAAGCAAAAATATTTGATACAAAGTTTGGATTTGATAATGACATTGTGAAACAGTGTCTGGACCTTCAACAGACACTATGGCCCGAATTCACAAAGGTGGTTTTGAAAACCCACGGTTTATCCAGATTTTCTGTATAAATTACGCTTAGTTGAGCACGTATCGGGCGTTTGTATGAACAATGTCCAATGCTGATGCGCGCTTTTGTCACAGTGCGCCAAACTGATGCCTGTTACCATGGTAAGATATGCTATTTCATTCATGATTCCACTGTTTGAAGAGAAGACTCATTATTAAAAACAGTGGACTCATGAATAAAATAGCGTGGATAACCATGGCAACAGGCGTCAATTTGGCGTACTGTGACAAAAGCGAGCATCAGCATTGGAGATTGTTAATACATGCGCCCGATACGCGCTCAACTAAGCGTCATTTATACAGAAAATCTGCATAAACCATGGACTCAACCGTGGGTTTTAACAACCACCTTTGTGAATTCGGGCCTATACTATTTGGTTGGTCCAGGGTTTCTAATTCCTCTTGTTTTATTTTTTTTTTGGGGGGGGTCAGGTTTGGGAAACAGTGTCCTGTAGACACTTAACTATTTGGTTAGTCCAGGGTTTCTAATTTCTCTTCATTATTTTTTTTTCTCTTTATTTTGTCAGGTTTGGCAGTGAGATGATGACACTAGGATATGATTGAGATGTCAGACGTCATTCCGAGCCGGAAAGAGGAAATAAAGGTCAAAGGTCATAACCTCAGACCTTGTAAAATATTGGACATTGGAGACTGGAACAAAAGAGATGCTTGATAGAAATAACCTTTTTACCCACCCATTTATTTAAAAGTGAGGATTTTTATATTTTTACTTTTAGAATTTATAGGATGGTTAATCTATTGAAAAAAAGTTTCAAAACATTTTTTGGGGGAAAACTTTTATTTTGAAACATGGGAGACTGTGAAGAAGAGGAAGCTC
The DNA here is from genome assembly GCF_018143015.1 of Lytechinus variegatus. Lineage (NCBI taxonomy): Eukaryota > Metazoa > Echinodermata > Echinoidea > Temnopleuroida > Toxopneustidae > Lytechinus > Lytechinus variegatus. The sequence continues at coordinate 1,108,008 of NC_054749.1, forward strand.
CAATGAATATCGCTTCAAAAATGAACTTTAGTTTGAAAGTGAGTGTTGGCAGAGAGAAGGCTGACATCTCTAATGTATGTCCCCTGTCATCCAATCATTCCCTGCCAACTTAAAGTGGTCAGTTCCTATCCACTTATACATCAAACCTCATTAAATAAGCGTGTTCCACAGTAATGTGTTTGCTCACCTCATCTGTTCATGCAAAGCAATTTTTGTGTGACTTTGCAATGTAATGTTTTATTCATATTTTTAAGCAACTCTTATGTCATGTATTAGATTCAGATTTGTATTTATAGCTAATTGTTATTGTATAAGGGTTCAACATTGATGTTAATTAGAATGGGGCATTACCCTTTTCATGAGTGTACAACAATTGTATAGTAATTAACACATAACAAGAGCCTTCCTCTCAATATTTGAAAAATGCTTCTTTTTGTTTGATCTCTAGCTGAAAAAAAAATATTCAAGATTGTTTTCTCCCGACTCCACAGCAGTCTGTGATGGCCTCATTAAATTTATAAGATCTTGAGTTTTCAACATTATCTTTTCTCCTTCTAGCATACAAATAATATACCATAATCTTATCAATACATATTGTCTTGATCCATAATACATTATCTGTTATTAATCGGGCTTTAGTTATTTTTCTGTATAGTAGATGAAATGGAGGTGCAGTTGTCTTGATAGAACTTCAGATAGAATATTTAACTGTGTTATAATAGATCTGTTTCAATGGTGATACACAGACATGCAATTTTGTAATTGAAACTTATGCATTTTTTTTATCTTTGAATTTCTGATCAGTGAGAGTATTTGATTGCACACTAAACATGATTAAGAACAATATCTTTTGTTAGGTTTCATGGTACATGTAGATGGTGGTCCATTTGTTTAATCATGTAAAGAGAAAAATATAAAATTAAGAATTATAAAATGAAAAAAAAAAATAATGTAAACATCAACTACTCACATAATGTACATTTCACTAGTCATTTCATGAAGTTTTTTTAAGGAAGATGTAAATACAATGCATTATTATTTAAATATATTTGTACAGGTAAATATTAACTTGAAAGTTATGTGTATATAGATTATGTTCCCAAGAAAAAAAAAATGATGAGATGTAAGAATTTATTTTGTTAGTGAGAATTAGTGATTGGCTCGCATGTACAAGCCAACTGCTTCAATTTTCTCTCAAATATATGTATCTGATTATGCTTTTAATCTTTATTTAGTTTTTTTATGTGTTTTATGTTTTTCCCCCCATTTACACAAAAACTCACGTTCAGTCAGGGGGAGACGGGTGTACTTTCATTCTTCAATTAATCACCGTTATATTTCATCCGTAAAGAACAGACAATTCAAGATATTTTATTGAAAAGTTTTCGTATAAATCTGGATATCGATATTGTCTTGCATTTTACAAACATTTTAAGTCAGAAATGGTGCGCGCGGATGGTGCTTTTAAAGAATTTCAGCATTTTCAACATTCTTTATAAAGTTGCTGAATATATCCAAATTGGTTGCATTCATGTAGGTGTTTTGATTTTAGCAAAGATATTTCAATGTTTTAAGACAAAAAAAATAGCAAGTAAGTCATTATACTGTAGAATGCGTAAAGAACAGGACAGAAATTTAAATGCCCTTGGTCTTCCTCAACAATTTATACTTTCATTCTGGCATTTCATGTTCTAGTCTAAGGTGCCTTATTTTATATAGGTACATGTATATTCTCTGTTCTTTAACTTCATATATTTACAATTCATAAGAATAGATACTTATTTTCCTGATTAATGGTATCCTGAAGTACAAAATTTCCTATTATGCATATACATATATGTAGATTTTTTCAATCATGAACTAGAATTCATATATTTTTCGAAATGATTATGGCCCCAGCTTCAATTAATGATAAGTTGAAAAGATATCAAGATTCAGACAATAGACTATCATTTTATTGAGTGAATATGAAAATTAATTGTTTATCAATAATTTCTGTGCCTTTGAATTCAAACCAGTTGTCTTTAATCGGTGATATATCACATGAAAAATTTAGTCGATTCATTTGGAGAATTCATTTAATGATTTTGAGTCTAACCTTTGCTTAGAAAAAATACACTGATTCAAATTATTGTTGGGGTCTTGAGGAAGTAACAGGATTATTAGATTTTGTATGTATTAAGATATATTGTATTTCTAATAAAAGTACTATGCAATAGAGTGTTATTAAGTTGGATAGTATGAATTAAGTTAAGGGACTACTAATATAAGTATTTCAAGTTATTAAAGTCATTTGAATTATCAAAATCTCTATTCATAAAGTTAATACACTTCTGAAATGCATGTATGCAACTGGTGTATTTTTTGTATAAAGGACACATTAAAAGAACAAAATGGAAATACTTTGGATTTTTTGCTCATTTATGTCAGAGTTCTACTTTATTATATATCTTTTTCATAACTATAGGCAAGTTACAATGATCACTGATTGGTCATGCATAGAGTTGGATAATCGGTACAAGGAAACAATTTTTTTTTTCATATAATATTCCACTGAACAACAATTTCAAGAAAAACATTTCATAAAATTTTGAGAAATAATTTATTCCTACATGTATATAAAATACTAACTTGAGAACATTTGATCTCACTGTAATGAATTGGAAGGTTTATCATGACATCATGAGATATGTGTTCAACAAATTATTTCATCAACACCAGAGGGTCAAGCAGGTACATGGGAAAAGTGGGAGAGGGAGAGAGACAGAATGAAAGACACACAGAGAGGGAGAGAGAGGGGAGGGAGAGAGAATGATAATGTCTAAGAATCTTTAAAAAAATAACAGTTCTTATAAAAAATTCTAGGATATCAAATCCAAGAAAATTCCACATAGATCGTCGATGATAATTTCATTTCTGCTCGCAGTTGAGACAGATACTTTTTAACTTCTTTTGTAAAAACATGGATTCACACCGCATTCAACATGCAGAATTGTTTGAAATTTTAAATGGATATACTTCTAATTTCATTAAAGTCATCATAAAAGAAATACATGTAGTGTGACATCATTAACTCTCTAGAACACATCACCCATGTTGTGGCTTTAACAAAAATTCAAAATATCCTAACTTTGGATTTCAAAACTGATCAGATGAAAATGTTAGCGTTGTGCACATTCCCTTTTTTCAGTATTTCAGCACATTTTCACAGAAATTCAGAAAGTATTCTTAAAGGCCCTGTTACATTTTTATGTGCAAGCCTTGCTGATGAGTTGCAGGCGATTACCACAGCAACAAAGTTCATATCTTTTCTGCAGGCAAATCCGACTAGTGTACACTCCTGTAGGCAACTGCTTGCAAGATACGTAAGAAATAATTGTCAATACGGACGACCTCGGGAGAACAAAAGCGATCACCCGCAAGGATTGCACAGACTGACGTGACAGTGCCTTCAGAGGTAAACAAAAAGAATAATACATCAAAATGATTGCATATCACACTAATTTCAACTGTAACTGGTGTAGTCCAAATTGTGTACATACAGGTATATATTACACACATAAACTTACATATACATGTACAAGAGAATTCTTTTAAATACATCACCATAGAAATATGGCTAATATACAATGTACATTTACACCGATTATCATTGCACTTCATATTTGGGGGAATATAAATCTTTATAAAATGGCTTATGCATCATCAGCATTTCATGGAATATCAGTATTTCCATAATAACATGTACTATTCATTATATCTAAAAATCCCAAAATATAAATGATACTTTTGAAATTAACCCAGCAGGATAATATTGCACTTCAATGTAAATGACACTGTATCAAATATAATTGTATTTCACATTACATATCTTACATAACTATTTATCAATGTCAGATCAGCACTTGAGCAACAAGGCCACTCGTCTCAAATGTATGGAAATAAAACTTATTAACAATAAACAATCAAGTGTTGACCTGGCTCAATCCCATCTCTCTATCTCAAAAACTTAAATGTCAACTGAAAGAGAGAATGATTGCAATGGATACAGTGATATGGCAAACCTACACTCTAGGGACTGCTTGCACAAGCAGTTGCATTTAAACACAACTCTCAATATATCACAAATATCAATCGCAAATCCAAAATATGCACCTCAGATTAATTGAAGTATCAATTTGTGTTGTACTTTTGGAGCTGCGTTAGATTTCATCCTTTACTACAAAGACCCCAGAATGCCCCATGGTCATAAAGCAGCTAACTTTCAATCATTAAACACCTTTGATCAGAGCTTGATCACCATTTTGTTTGCATCGATGACCACGCCAGGACAGGTGATCCGCAATGCAATGCTTTCATTTCAATTCAACTTGATTCTTTTGTACAACCACTGGTCTGGACTTCATTGTCAAGTAGCAACCAGGAATTCATTCATGTCACTACATACAACCAAGGAATGTTTTTGAACTTCTGTTTCTACTACTGTTACCAGCTGTTTTAATCGGTGACTGGCATTTGCTTCGTTGACAATTACTCCGGGCTTTGTATCCTTTAAGATATAGGGTTGGGGTTGCCATAGGGTTTTATGTTAGATTTAGGATAGGGTATCAAATAAGGGTGTTAAATCCAGGGTTGAAGTTGGTCATTCCATCAATGTGTGAAATTTGCAGCAGAGCAATAAGCCAGTTCGTAGTTCCTTTCTGTCATTTTGTCATTTGTACTAAAGTGACAAGGTGGTTTAACATTTAATGAGATAAGCACCAACTTTGATGTCTTGATTATTCATATATTCTTTTGAATTGTGGTTTTCATTTACATCCACAAAAAAACAATGTGTCCACGAACGACTGGTATTTCACAGTTTGCCAAGTACATTGTGCAACATGCTATGATATGCATTCAGAGTAGGAATACAACAAATACCTTCATAAAGTGTTCATTGGTGTGCTATTCTAGTCACCTGGTCTATTCAATTTCTTCATCCTGCTATGTAAGGCAAGCTTACGTAATATCTTGCTTTGAAATCTGCCTATCATAATGAAAGAAATGAAAGGTCATTTGACCTAAATTGTCCATGAAGTAACTACAAACTGGTCTATCAGTGCTGCAGCAAATGTCATGGAACCATTTTCCTCACCTAGCAACCACTAGCCAGTTAGAACTGAGCATGAGGGAAACCTCAGCAGTAATAACTATACTTTACTGCACTCGGTAGAAAATGTTCACCTAGCAAGGACATAAATCGACTAATCCACCTTGTTTTCATAAACTGGCCAAGAATCTCTTCAACCATTGTGGATTATTACATATTGGATTTCCTAGTTAGGCCTACATTTTTTTATCAAGAGAGCCAGCTCTTGGAATTCAACATTTCCATTCTATAAATATCCATCGCTTGTGTTATCCAAGTAAGAGTTGGGAAAAAATTATTTGAGAGAACACTTTGCAGGATCAGTCGTCATTGCAACATGAGTCATCTTTTATGACAATATTTTGAACTTCTTCTGTTAACCGAGATCATGCCATCACCCTATGCATGCAATTTGAATATGTAATACGAAATTATCAAACTCCTTTCGTATTTGGATAGATATCGACTATTGGTACATCTACATCAAGAATAGGACGGCTGGTGAGTAATATATAAACACATTCTTTAGCACTCACACGTATTGCGAGGTTTAGCATAGTGGCATTATCGTGATATAGGGAACCACCGTTCACTTCATACAGCAGTGCTTTATTCAGTCACACGCATGGTTCCCTTTTTCCACCTCCATTCACTTTGTACACAAGTGCGCATACACAAATCTACGAGTGGTTCCCAAAACCACGATTTGGCCAGTATAGTACCCTCGCACCATAAACCACGTTTGGCAGTGGATTTCTAACTAGAGGGTCACGCGTGCTGCGGATCCCACTTCTGGTGTCCACAACACGGGACTTCTATGGCTTGATTTTTCTGTGCGCGGCGGCATGTTATGAACCCTTGAGTGACTCTTTAGAGTCATCATCCTTTCATCTCTTACCTATTCTTGAAGTATTCTTTTGATTTTAAGAAAATGTTTTGTTGAAGAGCAATGCTAAAAAGTTGACAATGTGAGGGGTGTACTTAGCCAGGAGGCTCCTAGAGAGTAAAAATCATTCGCTAACGTATGCTTACTCTCAACGAAGCCAGGGATTGTGCCTATACCATGTGCATGTAGGATTGGGCTTTTTTTTCTTTCACCTTCCAAGATTTCTACTTTCCCTGTACAAGTTCTAACCCTAAATCGTGTATAAAATCGGCTAGAATTTCATTCATACATTATTGGCTTCATATTTCAACACATACACATTAAAAAAAAAATATTATGAAAAGATGGGATGTAACTTAACGATGTTTACGTTGCCATCTTGTCTTCATTAAGCTATGACACACATATAGAGGGCGGCAACATCAAATCACTTTAAATGGAGTACATGTATATGTACTTCTTACAAAAAATAGGCCTACATTGTAGACATAACTTTCAGATGAACTACTTGGGTTAAGGTAACATGATTTCACCTAAAAGTCAAAATATCTTCTGAGAAGCATTTCATAAAAGGACTTGTTGGATATTCTATCTGACAAAGGGGGTGTTGCAAAAAAATATTTGCAATCAATCGCAAATATTCTGTTGCAATTTTACAGTTGATTGATCACTTTTAACTTTAGCAAATAAGATTACACTCCTTGTTTCATGGAGCAGATTAGCAATCAATCGCAAATTTGCAATTAATTGCACGGCATGTGCCTGATTTCGAGAACGAAAATAGACTTGCGATTGATCGCAAGTTTCTTGCAATGCCCCAAAAGTCTGTCTTCTCCGACAGTTACCATAATAACAGTCGGACATCTGGGCCCCTTCTTATAAAGAGTTGTGATTGATCCGATCAATCGCAACTATGGAAAGCCAGCAAAGTCAACATATAAAGTGCATGTTTGTTCAAAAAAATTTTAGATATGAATGTATATCCATGAATTCTATTGTATGAGCAATCGTAACACTTTGTGAGCAGGGACCCTGGTTTTCTCAGCCAATTAAAACCTTGGAAAGCCATCTCAGATCTGGGGGGTGTTTCACAAAGATTTAAGTATGACTTAGAGTCGCACTTAAATGTCTAGTTGCGCGCAGTATAAAAGGCATGACAGCATTGGTCAGATCATGCCAAGAGGATGCGCACTACTGCGTATTGATCAATAAGATTGTGCGTTGCATATCATGTACGCGTCGACATTTAAGTGCGACCTAAGTCATACTTAAATCTTTGTGAAACACCCCCCTGACAACTTATCAGATGACAAATGCTGATTAAATGCTCCCCTGGAAAACAGGCTGTACACTTCTACAGCAGCCTCAAATTATACATTCTTTTTACAAAGGGGAATCAGCCTGCATCGCATGGTGGCTTTTCATTTTAATGGTAGGTGATCTGGAATAAGTACATAGGCAGATTGAATCAGTAGTCATTTCTATAAACTAAGAAACATACATAGACATTCTACATGTAAGTATAAAATTTAGATTATGTTTGATATATGAATACAATGATAGTGGGACCTTTGAAAATGTCAGAAAAACACATAAAAAGTTAATAATTTTCAACATGATGGAAGACAAAGTTCAATTTATCCAAATATAAGCACCAAATTAGTATGAAAAGAAGAAGTAAAGTTCAATAAAATATTTGTAGTTTCTTTTCAAATTTGTACACAACACTTAGTAATAATAATATTAATAAAGACATCATCTGTAGAAAACCCTTTAGACAAACCTTCATCACAGGGTTATTTGAATAGCAGGGTGGAAATCAATATTTGTACTGCCAATGGGTAAAGTCAAATTCTTCACAACTGTTTATTTGGATGTCACATAGAATGGTATAACAAAAAGATTGACTTGAAATAGATTGATTCAAGTTAACCATGAGGAAAGGTCCCCCTTATTCTGAAAATACTTGATTAAAAAAAACAATACATTACAATAAGCATGAGTAATCTTTTTATAAATAATGTTACTTTTCTTTCTGAAAATATGTATACTTAGATATTTCCAAATACATGTACATGATTGAATCCCATTAAAATCACCGAAAATCCCCCTGAAAATGGATAACATCCCTGAAAGAATACAAGCTGACTTCTATTTCATTCTAAACTCAGAGATAAGCACCCATAAAACTTTAGAATATTACTTTTCAATTATAATTTTGCTTATTCATATTTTCAGGTTCTATTTTCTAGTTTAAAACAAATAAATATGTCTGAAATCTGCTTCTTTTTCTGGTTGATTTCAGCTACTGCTTTTTTTACAATGATTTTTGTTTGTAATAACTGTTTACTTTACGTAATCAGACCGAGTAGGAATGTAGCTATTTATTAAAATTTAAAATTATTTATTGAAAACATAATTAATAAATAACAACTAACACCAGTATCAATGAAAGGAAATATGATAAATTCTCTTCAATAAATAAAATCACAAATGTGCCCTAGTACAACCTTTGCAGTTAACTGTTGCAACTGAGTTAAGCTGCATGATTTAATTGAAAAAAAAAAATATCAAGTTGATGACATCCTATCCTAGATATCAAGTGAACTCATGAGAAAGGAAGATTTGTTTGAATGCAAAGAAACTTGGAACACCAGCTAAGTGGCACAAGTACAAGTAGACCTACCTATATCAAGGGGAAAGTAGACACTCGCCCCAATAATTCTGACGATATATTACTGAAGTACAAGTGCCAAAATTATTTTCACTGTCATTCAACTACATTATACATAAAGCATCAAAATAAATCCAATAACTTACAGAATTACTGGCAAGAAAATGATTGTCTTCACTTCATAAGTATTATTTCAATAAGGATTAAAACAATCATTATGATTATGATGTATCTATCTTTCTCATTAAAATGTAATTCATGTAAATATAATAAATAGATATCCCTACATCTACACCTCTATTTCATCCTTCAATTCAAAATCATTGCATTGCATAGATCAATTTATTGATGGAGCAGACATGATAAAAAATATCATTTTACATACTAGTAGATATCGCCATAGTGATTCAAACATGTCACTTATAATTTCCCTTCATATAAAGATCAAACATAATACATTTGTAGAAATATTTTTTTATACTAATTGATCAAACATTCCGGTTGAATAAAAAAAATGATCTTGTACTCCTAAAGCCCATTATACAATTTGAAAGATTTGGTTCTATGCCTACCTCCTAGTTCTTTCAAACTTGAACATCAAATATTGTCACAAAAATAGGACTCTTTTATGACATTTCTGATTAGGTTTAAATCTAAAATATTATATGAGATGTCTAAGAGATGTAATTTCATCTAGAATGCAAACAACACTGTTAGAGTAGCCATTTTAAAGCCAAACTAATAGGTAGATTGTCCAGCATGTTCCTCTTCTGAGTAAGAGCCAGATTCTGTGATTTACTTTTTTAAAAGCCTTTCCGCCACAAGACAAAATATTTTTAAATTTTAAATGCAAAATATGTCAAAGCAAAAGCATGAGGCATTTACACACCTCAAATGTCCCCTTCCAACACAGATTAAGATAAAGAGTAGGCCTACATGCAATCTACACATCTTGCAGCTAAAACATTTTACTGAATGTTTTTTAATTGTAATCAGCTGCTTTTAAATTCATATCATACTTCAAGACCTACCAGTCCGTGCTTTTATCAAGGATAAATCTGATAACTTGCAGTAGACCGTTAAGAGCTGTTAAATCAGAGTTGCGATCAAACTGATCAATCACAACTATGGAAAGCCAAAACAACCAATGTTCTCAATGCATAGATTTGTTCAAATTGCTGTCTAACAATGATCCATGCTCATCAATGTCTCGACAAATGTCTTGACAAATCACCTTGCTCCTTGTTATTTCCAGAGGAGCGTTGTGAAAATTTTCTGCATGAAGATATACGACATTTCCTTCGAGGAGGCGCAATAGCTCAGTCGGTAGAGCGGGGGATTCGTATTCCGGTGACTCAGGTTCAATTCCCACTACATTATAGGTGCACTAGTGCCCTTTGGTAAGGCATTAATCTTCATTACCAGGTCCTTCAGAGAGGACCTTAAGCCGTCGGTCCTCTGGTTGCCTGTTTACAAGCATTCATGCTTTATTAGGATTCAGGTAGAAAAATCCTCACCAACCAATCAATCGACTTCCATATGTTGAGGTTGATTGAATTAGTCACAAGACTTTTGTGACAGGGCCCCCGCCTTTTTTGGTGAATGGAGTCTGTCATTCATATCTCTGGATTCCAATATTCAAAACCCATTGGCCTGTATTCTGAAGTCAGATTTAACTTAGACCATGGTCTAACTCTGTGCTAAAATTATGGGGAGCCAAAAGTGTCAAAATTTTTATTAAGTTGTATGTTTCGTATGTTTGCTGTGCTCTTTTCTGATTCATCCATGGTGAAGACAATCTCCTTTTTTATATTTCTTAGACAATTATCAATGATTTGAGAGCCAAATGAGCTGAAATAATCATATCTCTACTGTTAGTGATTTATGTAACAATTGGCTTTCCATACTTAAACCACAGCTTTAAACCTAAGTTTAAATTAAACCCGACTTCAGAATACAGACCATTGTGTGTATATTGTGTATTGCTATACCTGGCAAGCCTCTTATAATCTTTTAGATTCCCCATGAATGAGTTGCACTTGATCTAAAACTCACTGGCCCGAATTCACAAAGGTGGTTTTGAAAACCCACGGTTGAGTCCACGGTTTATGCAGAATTTCTGTATGGAGTACGCTTAATTCAGCACGTATCGGGCACGTGTATAAAAAATGTCTAATACTGATGCGCGCTTTTGCCACAGTGCGCCAAATTGACGCCTGTTGCCGTTGTTATCCACGCTATTTTACTAGTGAGTCCACTGTTTTGAATAATGAGTCCATTCTTCGAATGGTGGACTCATAAGATACCATACATGTATCTAACCATGGTAACAGGCATCAATTTGGTGCACTGTGACAAAAGCATGCATCAGTATTGGACATTTTTCAACATACATGTACGCAGTAAAATAAGCGTGATTTATACAGGAAATCTGCATAAACCATGGACTCAACCGTGGGTTTTCAAAACCGCCTTTGTGAATTCGGGCCACTAAGTTTCAACAAATCATCAAGGCAAAGTCATCTTTGAGGAAGCCAAAAGGTCGTGATCGGTGAAACTCGTGATTCACTTGACAGCAAACTACATATCATCCTATCGGGTTCTTTGTTCCGTGTTAGAGAGGTAACCTTGATTAGCAGAGAGCATTTCCATCCGAGCTTGTGTACGGCCTCACAGGATCCTCTTTCTTCTTGGTATCTAACGCACTCCCTTGGATGGTTGCCATGGCGATATCCTCTACCAATGGATCTTTCTCTAACTCTTTGGTGCAGCTTCGTATACAGAGATGCATGATACCTCCCTGTTTAAAACAAGATGAAAGGAGAGATGGGAGAAATATTGAAGTATTAGAGGACTATGAATAAAGTAGATTCTACATAATTTGAATAATCGTCCAACTTGAAGCATAATTTCAGACCAGGGCCCCGTAACACAAATATTAGCAATTGATCGTACGCTCAATTTTCACGACTGATTGTACATTGTAGTCAATGTAATCAATTGTAGAAAAATGTTCTGCGATCATTGCTACGGGCCCCAGGATATGCAAGACGTATAATAATAACAACTGAGTTGAATTTTGTCTAGATTGAAGAGATTTCTATGGTCCTAAGAGATATATGACATCAAAGAACAGCTTACCCCAGCTCCTTTGTCCCATGCTTTCCCCATAGGTTTAGCTGGTCCAATCCCATCACGTCGACACACCACGCCACGAGCGCCATCTACTTGATCAGCTATCACCCAAACCTTGAAAACAAAATTATTACACAATAAAGATTACTAAAAATGGGAGATGATAAATGCGTCCTCCATACAGGCAAGAAAATGGTTTTACTTTTATTTTCAGGTCTGATGCAATAGGTTCACCCAATGTTTCTTTTAAACTTTAAGATTAAGTCCAACTTTTTAGGCTTTGATGATCTGCTCACAATTTACCACTGAGTAGATGTACTCCAGAATAGCAAACTTCAAGTTTAGTAGATGATTAATACTACTAGTTTTCTTATGGTTCACACTCTATCCTATATCATACAGACAACAGACATCAGTGAAGGTAGTTAGAATTACATGCATTAAGTTATTATTGAACACTTCTGACATGCCCCGGGGCATAGCCAAGGGTGTTTGAACTGTTTTATAGATAACAAGTGTGGGTAAATTAAGTACTCCAATGCCTGAGCAAGATGATATCTATTTCTTGTTTTATAAGATAGTGATGTAGATCCTTTTTATTAAAGGGGAAGTTCACCCTGACAAAAAGTTTATTGTAAAAATAGCAGAAAAAAAATAATCAAAAATATTGCCGAAGGTTTGAGAAAAATTCATCAAATAATCAAAAAGTTATTAGAATTTCAATTATTTGACTTGTGACGTTCCTACATAGCAAATGGTAAAAAATGAATGAAATGTCATTTTCTCAGAAAAATTGAAAATGGTTTTCACTGTACCTTTTGTATATCAATAGAAAAATCCTTTCACACCCGATCATGAATAGAAAACAAAATTAAGTCATCAGGAACCATGCAAAATTTGAAATTCATGCATTTTATATTACATAACACATGGGGCGGCTGCTCGTTTATGACGTCACAAATCCAGAGCTTTGAACTCTAATAACTTTCTTACTCTTTAACGGATTTTCCTCAAACCTTCACCAATATTTTTTACTACTTTTTCTGCTATTTTTACAACAAAGTTTTCTTCAGGGTGAACTTCCCCTTTAAACCATTCTCATCTCTAACTCATGACTGATCAACAGAACAAGTCTCTTGTACCAGTCGTTAACAAACTCCAGTTAGATGAAATAAATGACAGGTCATGTGATAGATTCCCGCCAATCATATAATTAGGATCCATATCACCATTTTCTATTAAGGACACCATGAAAGGGAAGGCTTTTGATACATGGTAGAATAATGAGTGAAGTGAGGATTGAAGGTACCATGAAATACAGCAAAGATGCTGATTTATTCGTTAGCTTAGTGGTTACTAATTACGATTCCATCAAAATTTTACCCGAAAAACGTCCCACATCAGGTTCAAAGGCAGTTTTATATTGAAAATTGAGCCAAATTCGCCCCGCCCACAAAAATTCGACCCAATTTGGGTTTCGTATATCACGTGACAATTATGACGTCAGGGAAGGAAACTGCTGAGTGTTGTTGATGTTTGGAGCGTGAAGTGCCTATTGTGGTTGCACGTGGAATGTGGACAATAACTAGGGGTCCGGCTGCACAGCTGGGAAAACCTGCCTTCGATGTCGTCACAATGATTGACGGGTCGATCGGTCGACTCGAAAATTTTAGTGGGCGTTCCCGTTGAAGTTCATTTCCATGGACTAATTCAACACAGTCACCGATGGCAAATTTGTATTTTTCAAGTAAAACTACCTAATAATAGATATGTATCTAGAATAAGATGGAATTGGTGTCATAGGACCTTCAATACCTGATCTTGAGGGCCAACTGTCTTTATTATTCATATATTCTTTTGAATTGTCGTTTTCTCTTATATGCACAAAAAACAACAATGCTTCCACGAACGACTGGTATTTCAGTTTGTCAAGTACATTGTGCAACATGCTAAGATATGCATTCAAAGTAGGAATGCAACAATTACCTTCATTAAGTGTTCATTGGTGTGCTATTCTAGTCACCTGGTCTATTCAATTTCTTCATCCTGCTATGTAAGGCAAGCTTACGTAATATCTTGCTTTGAAATCTGCCTATCATAATGAAAGAAATGAAAGGTCATTTGACCAAAATTGCCCATGAAGTAACTATACGAACTGGTCTATTAGGATCCATATCACCATTTTCTAAGAACACCGTGAAAGGGAAGGCTTTTGATACATGGTAGAATAATGAATGAAGTGAGGAGGATTAATACCTGATCTTGAGGGCCAACTGATACTTTACGGACGCGAGAACTAACATGGATCCACCTAGTGCCTTCGGGGAAGGTTGGAGTGATGTCCTGGCGATACCACAGGTTCACTGCCAAAAAAAATGGACAATAACACTTGCACCAAACACATGTTTGCGCTTTGAATGACTGGTCTAATCACTTGTTTCCCCATGCATTGTTTGATAGTCAAATTCTCTCCCCAGAGATCTCAATTTCGTCATAAAAATATTCTTTAAAGTGAAAAAAATTGTATTTTGCTAGAGAAAATGATCTTTTTTTAATGATCTCCCAAAACACTATCCTGCGCCTTTTGCGAAATTTTCAGTTAACACAAACATTTCTTTGGAAAAAAAAGGATAGAAATATAGTATGAGAAGAAAAAAGAAGCAGAATAACAAACTAAGAAGATAAAACACAAAATCAAAGGAGAAAGAAGATTAGGAATATGAAGAATAACTAACCAGACTTCTTCTAAGGTGTAATTTGGTACAATTTAGAGTCAATTATTTAATACCCAACAGTTTATGACAAATTACAATCTCACCATCATACTCATTACATTATTTCAAAACATCAGTAGGCCACAGCATGTAGACTTGGCTACAAAGTGATATATGTTATTGACCACATGGCCAATGTCGCTCAAAGCAATGGGTGCAATTTGAGTGTGCTACAAAAATTGACTACCTTTCTTTCATTTCCTATATTAGTATTTAAATTCATACAAAAACTTAAATGCTATATATCCTCGCTAATACCTTGGATAATAACTCGGATGTAGGCATTTAAGGTTAATAACTAATTTGCCTCTCGATGACTTCTCATGAAGAATTCAAACCACTTTCAAAGGTATTGTACAGCAATTGAACATGGACTGGCAAAACTTTCATTAGGGTCAAATTTCTCTTTTCTGGAGTTTCAACATTTCAACAAATTGGATTTGAAGCTATTTACAGATGGGCTCTCGACTACATTCTTCGAAGGGAGGTTGTTCCATTCGTTGCTGCATCTCTGTGAGGAGCTGTGTCTAAAGGCGACCGCACACCTTACGATTGGTCTGCGACCCGATTTCAGAATAAAATGTAGTACAATTTGATGCTAATATTGAGACTTGGAATATCTTACTGTGTAATGTTCTAAATCATCGTACGAATACCTATGTTCAAATATGTGACTATGCTATCATCCTTCTTAGAATAAAAGCAAATTTAATATCTAGTCGTAATGACGTCATAGCAGTCGTACGATTGGCAAGGATTTGAAACTAATTTGGCCTTCACTCCAAAATAAAGGCTTGCAATCTTTCAAAATGGTTATATTAGTATTCTTTCAATTAATTTTTACCTCAAATAAAATGATACGTTCACATTTTCAGAAAATGAGCAAAATGTGATTTGTTCCAAAATTGGATCGCGAACAGTCGTAAGGTTGCGGTGGCCTTGAGCCTAGAGGAGACTGGCTTCTTTGCAACTTTGTATCAATAACCATGAGTTTTACTGCCTGGTAGATGGTCGAAAGCATGTGAGGTATCAAATACTACTAATAATTCCATGTATATAAGCAATGAAATCAGTGTTAGCAATTTAACTTACTTTGCACATCAATAGCCCATACAGAGCACAGGCCAGCTGAGATCTGCTTTAAAGGGGCGACTGAGGGCGGGGCGATATGAAACCAGGTATCACCTGTATGGGGGTAAAAGTCAAAATTGTAATCTTAAAGCACCAAACTACTAAAAAGATGTCTTTTGAATGCGTTTCTGAATACAAGTCACTAATAAAGACTGCGTAATAGTACACATGGCAAATTATCCCTATATTTTTACTCTAACACAGTGAACGTTCTACCATCAGCTACTGTACGAGTTGTATTATTAATAGCAATAAATTGAGGGCAGTATCGCATTAATTTATTTTACAGGCGTAAAAGTAAATTACAATGTTTCAACTTACCCCATGTTCCAACTAACCCCGGTCTCCCCTATATGCGCTATACAAGCAACATCGTATTATTATTGTTATTATTAAATCATTACTCCATTAAACTATAGGTATATTGTGTGAAAGCAAAGGCATTATGATGAGAAGACTACACACTCAAAAGACCTTGTAATGAAACACTGGGAAACACTATCGTTATCATTACTTATATTATCACATATCATCGTCAATAGCAAGTTTTCGTTTTGCACGTCGACTAGTGGACTGCGACGAAAGTGCGTCATAATAGTCTGCTTTGTGTTTACGGTATACAGAACTGCTGGAGTAAATCATCACGTGGCTTCAATCAATGGGCAAGGATTTGATTGCTCGTTTACTACATTTCGAACGAGCGTGATCTGAGCGAAATCCACGGTCGTCATCATGAAGTTGACGTGTCAGGAATGGCTAGCACATGCTCAGTGTCTTCCAATCATGTGCTCGACTGACTTTGTATACCATCAACACAAAGCAGACTATTATGACGTACTGTCGTCGCAGACCACTAGTCGACGTGCAAATCGAAAACTCCCTATTGTCATTATCACCACATACCTGTACGATTGTAGTCACTAACCCTGTTGCGATAGAAGGCGGAACCGTCTCGCGCCACCGCCCAGACCCTAAACTTTCCACCCACTGATATTGACTGGAATGGCTGATCCGTAGGGACGTGCATCCATGCTGTACCCTGATAGAAGTCAATCAATTGAAATAGCAAAGGTCACTAGTGATAACTATTTCAAAATGAGGGGTTTAAATGACCAACAAGTGGAATGCCTCTGGCCGTCTCACCTGCATCACGCGGTTCAATATAGCAGCAGTGCTGACTTTGAATACTACTCTAACTCGCACAAGATGTTCAGTGATACATGGTTCCTCTTATGTCCACTTTTTATGAACTAGACCAATAAACTTACAGAGATATGATGGTTATTCAACAAAAACCCCAACATGGCCAAAGTTCATTGAACTTACATGACCTTTGACCTTGATCATGTGACCTGAAACTCGAACAGGATGTTCAGTGATACTTGATTACTCTTATGTACAAGTTTCATGAATCAGATCCATAAACTTTCAAAGTTATGATGGTAATTCAACAGATACACCAAATTCGGCCAAAGTTCATTGACCTTTGACCTTGGACATGTGACCTGAAATGCGCACAGGATGTTCAGTGATACTTGATTACTCTAATGTCCAAGTTTAATGAACTAGACCAATAAACTTTCAAAGTTATGATGGTAATTCAACAGATACCCCCGATTCGGCCAAAGTTCATTGACCCTAAATGACCTTTGACCTTAATCATGAGACCTGAAACTTGCACAAAATTTTCAGTGATGCTTGATTACTATTATGTCCAAGTTTCATGAATCAGATCCATAAACTTTCAAAGTTATGATGGGAATTCAACAGATATCGCCAATTCGGCCAAAGTTCATTGACCCTAAATGACCTTTGACCTTGGTCATGTGACGTGAAACTCATGCAGGATGTTCAGTGATACTTAATTAACCTTATGTCCAAGTTTCATGAACTAGGTCCATATATTTTCTAAGTTATGATGACATTTCAAAAACTTAACCACAGGTTAAGATTTCGATGTTGATTCCTCCAACATGGTCTAAGTTCATTGACCCTAAATGACCTTTGACCTTGGTCATGTGACATGAAACTCTGATAGAACGTTCAGTAATACTTGATTAACCTTATGGCCAAGTTTCATGAACTAGGTCCATATACTTTCTAAGTTATGACGTCATTTCAAAAACTTAACCTCAGGTTAAGATTTGATGTTGACGCCGCCGCCGCCGTCGGAAAAGCGGCGCCTATAGTCTCACTTTGCTTCGCAGGTGAGACAAAAAGTGTTTGAAAGTATGTAAGTATGCTACATGATTCCGAGAAATGAGCAAACGAACATGCAGGTATGCCAACCTAGTGAAACAAACTGCAGTATTTTTCAGAATTTTTGAGGGTTAGGAAAACAGAATGTTAAATTTTCTGCAATAGAAATAATTTTGAGCAAAAGTATTTCTATGAGATCAGAGCCCCGTTTTACAAATAGTTACGATTTATCCAATCAATTGTTACTCTATGGAAATCCATTAGTGTCATAATTTTTTCTACAGGAAATTTGCAAAATGTCCTTTGTAAACAAAGGAGATCACACCAAATTGTCATGAAATCAATGAATTTATGGATATACATTCATGTCTAAAAAAAATTTGAACAAACATGTATTTTATATGTTGACTACTGGCTTTCCACAGTTGCGATTGATCGGATCAATCACAACTCTTTGTAAAACGGGCCCCTGCAGTATTTTCATTAAAACAAATGGTATGACATACTGCAACAAAAAAAAGAATAGTTGGCATCTCCGAGTATGGCATTCTAGCCAGGAGTAGGGTCTTATTAGTCCCAGATGTGCTAATCTATGTTGGATAATCTTCAGCTTGGTTTTGGGGGAAGCCTCTATGAAAAGGCGTATAGTGCCTGGTAGAGCTTGGTTCCAGCAAAAAGATGTGGAACAGACTTTTGACAAGTTGCCCGAAGCATAACTACGAAGCTTTATTGTACAATATTATAGAAAACAAACTAAAATACATGACACCTTTTTCCTTGAAATCATTTCTGATTTTGACTTTGTTCTTACCTCAGGACACGCCCTTGTCACTCCTAGTCTAGTAACGACATCACCATTGGTTCCAATGGCCCATAATGCAATGGGGCCATCCAATTCTTCATCTACATCCACCTGAAGTGAAACATCTTTGAGTCCAAGGTTTGGGATCTGTTTCCAGGGACCGGACGTCTTTATTTGACATCTCCTACAGGTAAGATGGTCAAACAAAGAAAACATATAATCAAATGCATGCTTTCACTTCTTCCTACCCCTGGGTGGTGAGTGGTAAAAAGGTTCAATTTCTATTTTCATTTACAAACATTATTTATTTCACATTTCATGCAAATCAGTTGGCCATTTCAAATCAAATTTCTGCACTTAAAAATGATCTCCAAACAAATATCTATTATATTCACCTGGGTGGAGAGCGGTAGAATGTTTAGGTTCTGTCTATATGGACCAGGGACCAAAAACCCAAAGCTTAGCCTATGACAATACAATTGATTTTTATGATTGATTGTACAGTATGGTCAATGCAATCGTTTGTAAAAAAAAATCCAACAATCAATTACTGGGCTTTGCATTATAGGGCTCCCAACAGCTTTATCAAAAACTTTAACATTACATAGTCATTGACTACAGTGACAAAATAATTTTGATTGTGAAAAACATAAATATCTATTTCCTATATGATTTGGGATTTATTACTAGCAGATCCTAGTTATGCACGAATTTACTGCACCCAAGTTTAGGTTTGCACAAGTATTCAGATCAGTTTCCATACCCTGGACCCCATTGCATAAAAGTTACTAACCATCTAAAGGAAGCTTCTGAAGAATTTTGATTGGCTATTAAGTATTGTTACCGTGGCAATTACCATGGAATGGCAGAGTTACTGTAATAGTATCATTTATGCAACATGGTCGATGGTCACCTGCAGGTCCTGGCAATCAATCTTGTCAATCAAGTCAATCTTGACATTCATACATGTATGCCATAATACTGTAAAAGCTGTTATTTTCGCGTACAGAATTTTTCGCGAATCGCGGGGGTCCCGACATTTTCGTGGGTTGTTAAATTCGCGATCGGAAGATGTATGATACATTTCCACAGCATTTCAAAGAAGCAAAACTAGCGCAATTCATGTGCAAATCTACACTTCTCAAAGTGACCATGCTGATATGTGTTTTGTACATAAATATGTCCCTGTAAAAACAGTTACATATTGTGGAAAAAGTGGCTTAAATTTCACTTTTTTTAACATTTAGATCTAAAAATTCATCATGCCACAGGATCTATAGGGTTAAGCAATCTTTGGAATTTGTTTTTTTGATTCGATTCATTTTTCAAAAAGTTGGTAAAAAGTGCAAAATTGTGGAATTTTGTGAACAGAATGTTCACCTTCAAAATTCTGGTCATGTGACTTATGAATATTAATGAGTATGCAAATAGCTACCATAACGTGTGTGTAGAGTCAATCAGATGACAATAAAATCAAATTGTTTCATGGAAAATACATTTTAATATTACAGTGAGTGTATAAATATTGATAAAATGTTAGAAAATAGTTTAGGCCCTGATTTTGTTTGAGAAATTAAAAAAAGTGAAATTCTAGCTAACTTTTTGAATCACTAACTGTACTTTCTAAGCCTATTTTTTGTACATATAGAGGTGCATATCTCCATATTCTCAATACGCAGGATGTTTTCAATAGCACAGCTTTGCTGTTGGGGGCATTGGCGCTGACTAAGAAATGTGTCAATATTTTCGCGTGTTGTTAAATTCGCGGCCGATCGGCAATTCGCGACATCCGCGAAAATAACAGCTCCTACAGTAATCAATCAGGGTTCCCACAGAAATTTGAAAACAGAATTCCATGACTAAATCGCGGCTTTCCATGACTTCCCGTGACATCCCAGGGGTTACGTAGAATTTGGGATGTCACAAAACTGGGAAAAATGGAAATCATGAACACCAATTATAATAGCAGAGTGTGATCCCAGAGTATGAGAGTTGCAAGACATGACAAACTGGAAAGCTGCCATAGCCAAGGGGTAAATGCAATTCCATGACTTTTCCATGATTTTTCACAAATTTTCCAAATTCCCTGACTTTTCCCTGACCATGACTGTGGTGACCTTGATCAATATAATGATTGTGGGCATTAACAGAAAGACAAGACAGACATATTGATATGTCATAAAAATCAGGACCTGAATTCACAAAGTAGGTTAATTCAAACCCACAAATTAGAATTTATCATATGACAGCAATGTAACACATGGATTAAAACCCCTGTCTGAAGTCATGCATTTCACTTGCTGAAAGGGGTGGTTCAAATTCCAGCTGACAAATGATTTTTATTCATTTATTTATTTATTCATTTCAATTTGTTTACCCAGGATAACCCCATCAGTGGACTAAGCACTGCTTTTCTTGGGGGCCCTGCATATAAGTAACAAATATATACATACATACATATAACAAGTATAAACAATTAAAAGGTATTAAACAAGGAAGAAAATATGTTCAAAGAGACAAGCAACCTGCAGGACATACACACAGACATACTGAAATGTGTTTATTTTGTGTTTACTTGATTTCTTGTCCCTGGAACCAGTCAGATAGGGGTAATTATTTTTAATTTAGTAGTTGTTAGTAGTTTCTCACTCTCCAATAAGATGTAGCGAATGATTGCCTCGAAACTGCACTACGGGTACCACTATCTGGCTGATTCCAGAGAATGGCAGCACTATGAGAATAGGCCTATCACACATGGATTAATGTTCACACATGGATTAATGTTCACACATGGATTAATGATCACACATGGATTAATGATCACACATGGATTAATGTTCACACATGGATTAATGTTCACACATGGATTAATGATCACACATGGATTAATGTTCACACATGTTCTCGCATGGATTAATGTTCACACATGGATTAATGTTCACGCATGGATTAATGTTTACACATGGAATAATGTTCACACATGAATTAATGTTCACACATGGATTAATGATCACACATGGATTAATGATCACACATGGATTAATGATCACACATGGATTAATGTTCACACATGGATTAATGTTCACACATGGATTAATGTTCACACATGGATTAATGTTCACACATGGATTAATGTTCACACATGGATTAATGTTCACACATGAATTAAAGTTCACACATGGATTAATGATCACACATGGATTAATGATCACACATGGATTAATGATCACACATGGATTAATGTTCACACATGAATTAATGTTCACACATGGATTAATGATCACACATGGATTAATGTTCACACATGGATTAATGATCACACATGGATTAATGTTCACACATGGATTAATGTTCACACATGGATTAATGTTCACACATGGATTAATGTTCACACATGAATTATGATCACACATGGATTAATGTTCACACATGGATTAATGATCACACATGGATTAATGTTCACACATGAATTAATGATCACACATGGATTAATGATCACACATGGATTAATGTTCATGCATGGATTAATGATCACACATGGATTAATGTTCACACATGGATTATTCCATGTTCACACATGGAATAATGTTAACCAACATTTGTGAGAACAAGCGTTAGCAACATTGAATATATTTAATCTTACCTGACCCATCTCCGCCTTCTTACATAATCATTCCATCTTCTGTCTTTATGGAATGCCTTGGTGCTATATGAGCAATGAAACAAATATAATAGATAATAGTCAGTTTTTGTTGAAATAAACAAAATATAAATGCAATTTCATTATTCTTATGAAGTTCTTTTCAATTAATTTTAAGTACAGTGGATTTTCTGTTTACCGCAAATCAAAACAGAAAATCTTGTTTGGATCTTTTCTTTTTGTGTGATAGTTCATTGGACTTACCTTCGCAAAAATGTGTTTGCTGTCTACACTTTCAATGACAAAACAGAATTTCCATTTTAGAAAGGAATGAAAGGTTTTCAGGACAGGTGAAGGTCATTTTTTGGAACAAATAGGCCTGTGTCGAAATAGAAAAATCAAAGAATAAGAAACAACTTTTTCTTTGATGGACTATAAAATGCCCCTAAAATTTTGCTTTTTCTAATGGTGATACAAACTCTTTATCCATGATGTATTGTTGAAAAATCTGTATTACATGCCCTCTTATAGAAAGAACACATGATCTACTGATACATGTAGATGTGATAAAAGAGGCAGTTTAAGTGAAATATATACTAAGGTAATGGGGAGAGTTGTTCACAAGTGACATCACACATCTTTGTCGCATTGCCAATTTGAGGATCTCCATAGCATTAGTGATTGCAATATTCAAATGCTTATAACTTTCTCATTATTTGTCCTATTTTTCTCAAACTTTCATTGATCTGTTTCTTTGATTTTTCTGTTTTTACACAAGCTATCTTGTTCCAAAGGTTTCATTCTCCTTTACACAGAAAATCACTGTCCGTATACTTTTGACCAATCCATAAGCATATGATTATCTTGTCTCAATAATGCCAAATAAATTATTCTATATTAGTAGCAGTTTATCTCGAAAAATAACCTTTTTTTGAGCGAGAAAATTATTCACCTATTTATTACTTTTTGGCAAGAAAATAATTTGATCCAATATTGCAATAATATTAATAATTTGCCGTATATACTGTGTGAGTCAGCAAAAAAACTTTAACCGCACAAATCACAAATTTAAGGGGAGAATATGAACATGCAATTTTTACCTATGGCCTGAACAACTACTTTCTTTCAAACAATTTAAATAGGTTTACTATTGGATAAGAATGAAGACTTCTTTGCAGTCATGGAAATTTTGATTTGCACCAAAGTAAGGCATATCATGGCTGCAATGAATGAATCTAGATGTCAATAATGTCATAATCCTACATTAAAATCCATTGAAAAACACCTCTTCAATGATTAACAGAACAAATTGTTTAATAAACACTTTTTAGCATAAATTATCATGATTATTTCATTAAAAAGGGGGTTCCAATTATGTTTACTGCAACTCATGACATAATTGGCATCTGATGGCATGGCTACAATTATTGAATGATGAATCCAGATGCCAATGTTATAATCCTATATGAGTTGCAGTAAAAAAACATTGCTAACATCTTTTCAATAAATTTAAATTGACAGTTGGTATCAAGGGTATTCATTAACAATTTATTGTTAGTGTTAATTATTGAAAAGGTGATTGCAATTCATTTTACCACAACTCTTGTAAGATTATCATATCATAACTTCTTTGAAAGCTGGATTCATTAATTGCAGTCATGCCCAAGTTGGTGCAAATCAAAACTGATATCAGAGCAAAGAATACCTCCTGATTATCCTCTACTACAAACATAGATATGGTATCAAATCATTTGAGAAATAATAATCTTTCAGGCCATACATGTACATGTATGTAATGATTATGTCTATGACATTTTTTCCTTAAAGGAGAATGAAACCTTAAGAACAAGATAGCTTGTGTGAATACAGAAATATCAAAGAAACAGATCAACGAAAGCTTGAGAAAAATTGGACAAGTAATGAGAAAGTTATGATCATTTGAATATTGCGATCTATAAGGCTATGGAGATCCTCAAATTGGCAATGCGACAAATGTGTTATGTCACATGTGAACAATTCTCCCCATTACTTTAGTATATATTTCACTTAAATTGCCTCTTTTATCACATCTATCAAAAGCAAAAAGAGACACTTTGAGGGTATTTTATAGTCCATCAGAGGGAAAGTTGTTCACATGTGACATCACACATCCTTGTTGCATTGCCAATGTGAGGATCTCCATAGCATTAGTGATTGCAATATTCAAATGCTCATAACTTTCTCATTATTTGTCTGATTTTTCTCAAACTTTCGTTGATCTGTTTCTTTGATATTTCTGTATTCACACAAGCTATCTTGTTCCAAAGGTTTCATTCTCCTTTAAATTCATCCTTTGTGCAGTGTAAAGTTTTTACCACCTCACACTGTAGTATGCAAATTCTTAACTCCCCTGGGGGGTGTTTCACAAAGATTTAAGTATGACTTAGGTCGCACTTAAATGTCGACGCGTACATGATATGCAACGCGCAATCTTATTGATCAATACGCAGTAGTGCGCGTCCTCTTGGCATGATCTGACCAATGCTGTCATGCCTTTTATACTGCGCGCAACTAGACATTTAAGTGCGACTCTAAGTCATACTTAAATCTTTGTGAAACACCCCCCAGGAGTATCATTTTTTTTAGATTTTAGATATGACACCATGATTGCATGACTGAATTGGCCAATATTTGCATCAGGTACATGTATGTGTATTTATGGTAGCTGTGCATATGGTCACCTAGGATTTCACAGTGCAATGGTGCAGCATGTACAAATACTATTGACTATTCAGACTTCCTACGATTAAACACAAAGGCCCGTATTCTGAAGTCGGGTTTAACTTAATAAACCCAGGTTTAAAGTTGTGGTTTAAGTATGGATAGCCAATTGTTACATAAATCACTAACAGTAGAGATATCATATTTCAGCTCTTTTGCCTCTCACGTTATTCATAATTGTCTAGGAAGTATAAACAAATGATTGTCTTCACCATGGATGAATCAGGAAAGAGCACAGTTAACATAGGAAACATACAACTTAATAAAAGTTTTGACACTCTTGGCTTCCCATAATTTTAGCACAGAGTTAGACCATGGTCTTGGTTAACCCTGACTTCAGAATACGGGCCAATGACCCGATTTCACAAAGGTTGCCAAGACAGAAACTATGGTGGTTTATGCAGATTTGCAGTAAGGCCGTCCTTGGCCTCGTCAATAACATTTATGTGGACATGTGCTTGTCCTTGGCATTGTCCTTGACCTTTGACAGTTTTATGCCTTGGCCTTGTTCTTTGCTTTTTGGCATTGGCACTGGTAGCAAAGCACATGCATTTACAAATAATATACTGAATATAATCCCATATAACCATGATGCATGCTTTTGGTAAATTATGCTACATTCATGCTTGTTGCTATGGCATCAGACCATTAGTTAATCTAAATTATTCTAAGACTGTGAGCTGACAAAGCTAAGGTATAAAATAATTTAATCTGTAAAGCGCTTAGACATATTGTTCCAATGTATTAAGCGCTATATAAAAGCGGATTATTATCATTATTATTGGCTCAGTTGATAGAGCTTTCGTCTCACAACTGGGAGGTAGGGAGTTCAAACCCCAGCTACGTCAGACCAAAAGACATTTAAAGATGGGAGTTGCTGCTACCCTAATTGGCGTTCATCAATTCAAGGGATAGAGCTACATCAATCTGGTGCTGCAAAGCAGCTGCCAGACCCACAATCAATTGGGCACAAATAGTTTTTGAAGTATTTTCTATTTCAGCTTTCATTCTGAACAATAAAATATGGATTTTATTTTTTTTCGTCAAAAAAGCATGATTTGTGGAAATTAGTATAAGAGTCTATTACTGGAACTTTCTGATTGTACATGGTAAATGAAAAACACTTAATAATTCCCTGAAATCAGCATAAGTTCAGATGAACCAGCTCTAATTTTGGATAAAAACAATCACACTGAAAACAGTCTTATAAGATGTCAATTAATTGAAATTCTATCCTATCCAACCAAACCTACAGTAGATCTATGATTATCTAGTTTTCTATGAAAAAAATATACCAAATTAAAGATAAACACTAAATTAAAGGGTTAGGTTAATAAACCAATATCGATTCAAAACAACACAATAGCTATATCTTTGTATTGTTCTTTTTTTTCATCAAATGAAAATGTAAACAAAATAGGAAAACATATTCAAGCTACAAATAAACATGATAAAAGCTTTAAGTATCAAATCAACCCACCAACTGAAGAAAATTATCAGAAACACTTGCCAAAGCTGGTAATATTTCTCATCTTTATACTTCTTACTCTTTATAAATACTTCCTTTTACGTATATTTACCATTCTGCATACATACATGTATGTATTATCCCCCAAAACAAATAAAACTTACAATTAGTAATGTACATGTACATAATATTTGTGACTATAATGGCATTCATGAATTTTTAATATTAATATAAGCTACATAAAGCATGCAATTCAAAATACGGTAATTTATATTAAAACTTTTGACTCCTATTCTAAGAAATAACAATAATTTCATACAAAAATCCTTCACCATATATAAGCAAAAGCAGAAACACAAAATTAAAGAGGGAGAAAACTTATCCTTGGTGATCATGTGCTTTAACTATTATAACTTTTTCACAGGGAGAAAATTAATGCTTGTTTAAGTAATAAGGGAGGGGTATGTTTGGGGGAAAAATAACTTCTAAACCAACAAAATCAAACTGACACTACTATTATAAAATAACCCATGGGAACAGAACAGTGGTGGCATGAAAGCATAGGAGTGGAACTACACTGTTATGTCTAAAAAAAGGATATGTACCTTGCATTGTCTTGTATGATGCCTGGCATTTTCATGGGAATAGGAAAAAGAACTAATCCGAGAGGGATTAGTCTGGTAGGGGTATCACTATGGGCAAAAATATTATCATAAAAATAGAATTTGATACAAGTTTGTTATGAGGCATTCATAAATGGAATGTTCAATAACATTTATATACATACTCTGTCATTTGTATTTTAAAATTTTTGTTCATTATTACTTTTTTGAACCTACAATCCATTCGTTCTATTCCTTCTCTTTTTCTCCTTTTCTTCCTCTCATCTACAAAATTTCCCCTTCTCCCCATCTCCTTCCTTCATTTCATCATCCCTTCCCTCTCATCCTCTCCTCATTCCTTCATTTTATCATCCCTTCCCTCTCATCCTCTCCTTATTCCTTCAAATTATCATCCCTTCCCTCTCATTATTTTCTTATTCCTTCCTTCAAATTATCATCCCTTCCCTCTCATCCTCTTCTTATTCCTTCCTTCAAATTATCATCCCTTCCCTCTCATTATTTTCTTATTCCTTCCGTCATTTTATCATCCCTTCCCTCTCATCCTCTCCTCATTCCTTCATTTTATCATCCCTTCCCTCTCATCCTCTCCTTATTCCTTCATTTTATCATCCCTTCCCTCTCATCCTCTTCTTATTCCTTCCTTCATTTTATCATCCCTTCCCTCTCATCCTCTTCTTATTCCTTCCTTCATTTCATCATCCCTTCCCTCTCATCCTCTTCTTATTCCTTCCTTCATTTTATCATCCCTTCCCTCTCATCCTCTCCTTACTTCCTTCATTTTATTATCCCTTCCCTCTCATCCTCTTCTTATTCCTTCCCTCTCATCCTCTTCTTATTCCTTCCCTCTCATCCTCTTCTTAGTCCTTCCCTCTCATCCTCTTCTTATTCCTTCCTTCATTTTATCATCCCTTCCCTCTCATCCTCTTCTTATTCCTTCCGTCATTTTATCATCCCTTCCCTCTCATCCTCTTCTTATTC
Source organism: Lytechinus variegatus (assembly GCF_018143015.1). Classification (NCBI taxonomy): domain Eukaryota; kingdom Metazoa; phylum Echinodermata; class Echinoidea; order Temnopleuroida; family Toxopneustidae; genus Lytechinus; species Lytechinus variegatus. The sequence goes on from NC_054749.1 coordinate 1,136,209, forward strand.
CTTCCTTCATTTTATCATCCCTTCCCTCTCATCCTCTTCTTATTCCTTCCGTCATTTTATCATCCCTTCCCTCTCATCCTCTTCTTATTCCTTCCTTCATTTCATCATCCCTTCCCTCTCATCCTCTTCTTATTCCTTCCTTCATTTTATCATCCCTTCCCTCTCATCCTCTTCTTATTCCTTCCTTCATTTCATCATCCCTTCCCTCTCATCCTCTTATTCCTTCCATCATTTTCTCACCTTTCCCCTTCTCTTTCCCTCTCCTTAACTTCTTCTTTCTCTCTCCCATCTTCCTCTTCATTCTTCATCCCCCCTTTCTCTCTCTCTCTCCCTTCCTGTCCCTCCCCTTCATCCTTCTCATTCTCATTAGTTTTTTTTTTTACATTCTTTATCCACTTTGCTTGACAGCATATAAGTATTCTCAGTTTTAAATCACTTATTATTTTAAAGAAATATGTCAATTGTTTGTAACATGAACACAATAATAAAACTACATAAATAAAAAAATTACATTCTTACTGTTTAAATTCTTTTGCATACTGCCATCCTTCTTTATCTGTGCTTCCAGAGATAGTAAAATCGATCTTCCAGTCAGATATCTAAAGAAATATTGAAATTGAAATAACAAAAATAAAAAAATAATGGTACTTGCCGAATATTTACAGTCCTTTCACAAAAACATTGCAAAAATACTTTTCAAAATAATAACAAACATTATCATTCATTCCATACGCATACAAGATCAAATGGAAGTTTCTTTTCAACAATAAAATACGACTAGACATTTTAATATGATTTTGATCATGACGATGCTGTGTACAGACAATTAATATTTTGGATGGGATGCTTTGATGAGGAAACTCTTGGGAAGCTCATATCAACAGTTAAAATCATCTTTATCTAGTGTACTTTCAATATAGTAGTAAATATGAATGAGCCTACAAATCACAAAGCTGTCAATGGATAAATAATTTATGAAGTATAAAGTTTTCACACCTGAATTTACTATTCTAATAATCAGTGGATATCTAAGCTTTGAAGTCTATTTCAACATCTTGAAGTCAGTCTCTGTTTCTGTGACTAGTCTTTTCAATAATCCACAAAATTATCATTTATATAATTAATTCTTGGGGTGAAACATTCTAGGTATGACTGGCCTAACCATGCTCAGGGGCCCGTTGCAGAAAGAGTTGCAATCAATTGCAACTTGATTTTCAACCAATCAACAGCACGCACTTGAGACTTGTGATTAATTTTTTGACTTGCGTTTAAATGTTCAGTGATACTTAATTACTCTTATGTCCAAGTTTTATGAACTTGATGATGGTAATTCAACAAATACCCCCAACATGGTCTAAGTTCATTGACCCTAAATGACCTTTGACCTTAGTCATGTGACCTGAAACTGAAGAAGGATGTTTAGTAAAACTTAACCTTATGGCCAAGTTTTATGAACTAGGTCAATATACTTTCTAATAGGTTATCCTGTCATTTCAAAAACTTAACCTTCAATAAAAAGATTTGGAGTTGACGCTGCCGCAGTCATGGAAGCAGCGCCTATAGTCTCACCCTGCTTCGCAGGTGAGACAAATACTGATAACGTCACACTTTAGTACTCCATGCTTCTTGAAGTTAGCTCAGGTGTTAAGTCTCTCATGGCCAGTATCTAGGTTTTAAATGCTAATGGGGAGATCTGGGCCCCGTCTTACAAAGAGTTACGATTGATCCAATTAATCGTAACTCTATGGAAATCCATCAGTGACATAATTTTTTAACAGGAAATTTGTAAAATGTCCTTTGTATACAAAAAAGAACACACCAAATTGTTAAGAAATCAATGAATTTTTGGATATACATTCATATCTAGATATTTTTTTGAACAAATATGCATTTTATCTGTTGACTTTGCTGGCTTTCCATAGTTGCGATTGATCGATCAATCACAACTCCTTGTTAGACGGGCCCCTGATGGTTCTTAGCTGTAATTGGGGAAAAGTCTAAGTGTGAATGACTGAAAGAATAAAACATGTACGGTAGTGGATTGTATTACCGAACACTTTTCATGAATTCAATCATATCAAACACATTATTCTCATAAAATTCATCAAACTTTCACCATGAATAGGGGAAGGCGGGGTAAGTTGAGCATAGGGGCAAGTTGAGCCACCAGCCCCAGGCCAATAATGAATGAGTCAGACATTGTGGTGGTGTCATGTATTGATGACCCATAGCATAACCCCTAACCCCACCATATTGTTTTCAACTTTGAAACAAAAAGTAGTTTTTTAGAGGGAAAAATATGAATTTCAGCCAAAAAAGTAAAAAAGAGTGTGAAATAGATAAGTGCTTTATAAACACACACGTCTTTAAATATAATAAAGACATGATAACAACATTATTAGTCCAGGTATGGATCTTCATTCTTGTCATAGTCTTTTATATGATGGATGCATAATAAATGTGTGGATACAAAATTATCGCACTAAGTTCGGACTGGGGTAAGTTGAGCCAAACAGCATGGGGCAAGTTGAGCCATGGTAATTCCTATGGTAATGTATCTTAAAAAACAAACCAACCATAAAAATCGATTGAAATGCTGGCTGAAAGGAGCAAATTTACATGACTGCTCTTTTCCTTTTAAAGGATGTTAGTATTTATAGAGAATTAGCAAGTGAAAAGACTTTAAACAAAAAATTGACATGCTGGTTCTCCCCTCATACATTTTGTACATAGTTTTTGTGGCTCAACTTACCCCAGAAGGTGGCTCAAACTTACCCCATATATGGGGCAAGTTGAGCCATTTGACATCGTTTTTTTCAAAGGTCACGATGACTTTCAGTGTGGGGATAGAAAGTTATATATAGGTGGAAAATATTTCAGAAGAATTAAATTTCAAGGCAAGGTACTTATTTCGACAAGATTATTAATCATATCAATTCTAACATGCAAAAAGCAAAAACTGTCACAACTTACCCCGCCTTCCCCTACACAATTGCCTACAAAATATATAAAAGTAAAAATTTTGCCGAAATCGTTTTGTCTTTTTTACGATATTAGCTTCCAATCGGACCCCTCTTCGCATTGTGAAATATTTTGGTCACTTGAAAAATGGTATCGTATTACCGAACGTGTGTTTTCTATGGAAAACTTTTGAGAAAACAACAAAATCACCGATGAGCTATTTTTACCATATTTTATTATTTCTAGTATATCAAGACTTTGAAAATGTGTTTTTGACCATTTTTCATCATCTTTCTATTCAATTTCCCTTTGAAAGAATGTTACAAAGTTTTGAGTGTATGAAATTATTTTCTGACGTGTACGATACGCGCGTTCGATAATACAAGGCCGGTCGGTAATACGATCACTCACTATACTTGAAAACAATAAACTCACCCACTGCCAGTGTGATGATGGCATCTGAACATTGTCTCTTGATTCAACTATCTTCCCAGAATCATTTGTCCACAAACCCCTGGTGAAAAAAAAACTACCAGAAAGAATATAACTGAACATTCCCATGAATTTCATCAACTAAGATTTTATTGTTCTTAATATAATTTAATTTTCTTTTGATGATTACAAGTGATTTCTCCTATTCTAAAAAAGCTACATTTGTTGCCAATTTGAAACCATTCTTCTTACATGGAAAGCTTTAAATGGTTTGGCAGCAAAATATTTACAAGACCTTGTCAAGCCTTAGACACTAGCATGTAGCCCGAGAACAACACACCAGCATCTTCTAACCCCCCCCCCCTTCCAAACAAATCCAAGAAGCACATGGTTAATAGGTTTTCTCTGCTGCTGCACCTACTCTTCAGAACAATTTGCCATAAATCAGAGACTTACAAATTTAAAATGAAGTATTAAAGAGAAACTCCAGTAGTTGCAGTAAACACTGATTTCATGAGAAAGTTTGTAAAACAAGGCTTAATTGTCAGTATATCATCGAGGATCCAGATCTGGTACAGTTAAATTAACTAAACTTTGTGAAATCTTGAAATCTACGCTGAAAAATGTTCACGCCGAAGATCCCCATCACAGATAGGTGCACATGGGACAATGTATAATTATTGCTTAGAGCGTCAGCCCGACGCTCTACCCGAATCCTGTGCTTATTTGCTGATTTCTCAGCAATTACACAATTTCTTCCAGAATCCTTTGGCACATGCGTTTTATTTATACAAACAGACACTTTGGTGGTCATTTCATTGGATTCTGTACGAACTCATTTTGATATCGTTACCAAACTAGCATTTATCTTTAAGTCGAACTTTTATTTATCAGGTGAATTTTATTTATCAGGTAAAATTATGATTTATCACATGAAGAGCTCATGACTAATCAAATTTTAGATCACCAGGCAGGTTCATGTCAATAAAGTCTTGACAATTTGTTGAAGCTTGCATTTTTAATAGTAGTTGGACAAATGACTGATGTAAAATGTATATTATACATGTACAGTAGCTATTTTCTTTCTATTTAATATGAATAAGGTTGAAATGTAGCCCTCTTATGGTTGGGGATGATACCTGTCAGTAAAGCCTGCAAGAGGACTCCATCTTTGGTTCTCAAACACATAGATATTCTTGGAGTCAGTCTGAGGCTGGTTGCCAAGTGAACTGCTGTAAATCCCTGTAGAATGAAACAAAATTATTCTATCATCGTGACTGTAAAGTTGAGTACCCTATCATAAATGTATACAAAGCTATCAAATAAAGGCCCACCTAGCTAATCTAGACCATTCTATTAACCAGCTGCATCCTGGGCTAGTTTCACTCTTAATTTCCTTTCAATTAATCCTAAAACCAATATTGTTTCCTTCAACAAAAAAAATAATAATTCAATACTTATTTCACAAGAAAATTGTGGAAAGTTGTGGCCCAGTGGATTAGTCTTCTGACTTTGAAACAGAGGGTCGTGGGTTTGAATCCCAGCCATGGCATAATTTCCTTCAGCAAGAAATTTATCCACATTGTGCTGCACTCAACCTAGGTGGGATGAATGGGTACACGGTAGGAAAAAATTCTTTGAATGCTTGAGCGCTAGAGGCAGCCAAGCTAAAGCCGGGGTGATAATAGCAGGGCCCGCTAGGAGAATAGCTTTCAGAACTGAAGTGGCTTCCCTGGGTAAATATACCTTTATTATTATCATCATTAAAATCATTAAATCATATACAATCCTCAAGAATACCGCCAACCCCCTCCCCGCCCCCCCCCCAAAAAAAAAAAATCTTCCTCCTCCCCCCCCTCCAATCCTCCTGTTCTTCGCTCATTCTTCCCTTTCCCACATACTGATCTCATTCTCTATAAAGCATGGCTCACAACATTACATTTAAACTGAGTATCGCTACTTTAACCGAAAACAGCAATACGCAGCCTAACACAGCATACCACACAGCAAAATATTTTATTGCAATCACACATTGCATACAAGCTCATTGGAGCTCATACAAAGCTGCACTAAAACTATCACTGAAGGTAATATCCTTGCTGTATGCCATTACCATGGCAACAGTTTCCAACACATGGAAAAAATAGGTCTTGCCTAGTATTACCCTAAGACCAATGTGTAAGCTGAATATCAGGAGAATTGGTTAAAAAAGTGGTTCAAACCGCCAGATTTTTGCCTAATTTTATGACATATATGTTGTTACCATGGCTACACGATTTCCAACACATGGAAAAATATGTCCTACACATCTTTACCTCAAGACTAATGTGTGAGCCAAATTGAATGAGAATTGGTTTAAAACTGATGAAGTAGTACAAACCACAAGACTTTTACCTAATTTGGGGAATAAACTAGTTGTTACCATGGCAAATCAATTTCCGACAAACACAGAATATGTGTCTTGGACTTACCTCGAAACCAATGAGTGAGCCAAATTTCATGAGGATTGGTTGAAAATTGATGAAGTAATTCAAACCGCAAGATTTTCATCAAATTTTCACCATATATGTCATTACCATGGCAACATGATTTCTGACACATGCATTATATATGTCTTGCACACCTTTACGTCAAGACCAATGTGTGTGCCAAATTTAATGAGAATAGACCAGTTCGCACTTACTTCATGGACAATTTTGGTCAAATGACCTTTCATTTCTTTCATTATGATAGGAGCAGATTTCAAAGCAAGATATTACATAAGCATGCCTTACATAGCAGGATGAAAAAATTGAATAGACCAGGTGACTAGAATAGCACACCAATGAACGCTTTATGAAGATATTTGTTGCATTCCTACTTTGAATTCATATCATAGCATGTTGCACAATGTACTTGGCAAATTGTGAAATACCAGTCATTTGTGGACGCATTGGTAGTTTTGTGGATGTACATGAAAAACACAATTTAAAAGAATATATGAACAATCAAGACGTCAAAGCTGGTGCATATCTCATTAGATTTTAAACCACCATGTCACTTTAGTAGATGTACAAATGACCTTCCTCTGATCATGCGCAGAAAGGACAAACTAGAAACTGGCCTATTGGTTAAAAACATATCTATTATTCCTCTCACCTCCCAGCAAACCTATCTATCATCACCAAAAGTTACCTTTGAATATTCCTCCACCATACCCTCCTAAGTAGACCCAAGGAGTGTGGTCCAATCCTAGACCCCAGACCACTCCGGCTCCACATGCTTCAATGTATGCTAGATGCCCTCCTATCTGCCTCCAGTACCTTCAAAGACAACAACAGTCCTACATCTATATGATACAATAATGTTCTGCTTGTATATAGCAATTAATACATCAGAGCGATATGCACTCCACAGATATATGTGAATATTTAATTGGGCTATTGATTACATGGCCTGTATTCTCAAGTCGGGTTTAACTTAAACTCAGGTTTACAGTTGTGGTTTAAGTATGGATAGCCAATTGTTACATAAATCACTAACACAGTAACAGTAAAGATATCATATTTCAGCTCATTTGGCAATCACATCACTCATAATTGTCTAGGAAGTATAACTAGATGATTGTCTTCACCATCGATGAATCAGGAAAGAGCACAGTAAACATAAGAAACATACAACTTAATAAAGTTTGACACTTTTGGCTTCCCATAATTTTAGCACAGAGTTAGACCATGGTCTAAGTTAAACCTGACCTCAGAACACGGGCCCATGTATTTAAATATCACTGATTCAATTATATCAATCATAATAAATTGTATGTTATGACAGGGCCAATGTGGAAAAAAGTTCTAAAACTGACAATGCCACCCTGTATAAATAAAAATAGAAATAATTCAATAAACAAAAAATAACCTTGGCACTGAATCCTGGCTTGTACACAAGCAATGTTTGTACTTGCTCCACTCCCTTGTAAGAATAGCAAGAATCCCATTGGAATATGACCAAGTTTCATGCTAAATTGGATGCATATTAAGCTTTAATTGAAATTTTATTATTATTAATATCATTCTCATCATCATCATCATCATCATCATTATTATTATTATTATTATTATCATCATTATCATTATTATTATCATTATTATTATTATTACTTATGCTGCATTTATCCCATTAGGCCCAACTCATTTATGAATTAATTCATCTTCATACAATTATCTACAAAAGGGATGGCTTTTTAAAGAGAAATTCAAGTAGTTGCAGTAAACACTAAAATCATGAGAAAGTCTATAAAACAAGGCTTAATTGTCAGTATATCATCGAGGATATAGATCTGGTACAGTCACATTAACTGAACGTTGTGAAATCTTGAGATCTACGCTGAAAAATGTTCACACCGAAGATCCCCAACACAGATAAGCGCATGTGGGACAATGTATAATTATTGCTTAGAGCGTCAGGCCCGATGCTCTACCCGAATCCTGGGCTTATTTGCTGATTTCTCAGCAATTACACAATTTCTTCCAGAATCCTATGGCACATGCGTTTTATTTATACAAACAGACACTTTGGTGGTCACTTCATTGGATTCTGTACGAACTCATTTTGATATCGTTACCAAAACTAGCATTTACCTTTAATTCCTGTATGAAAATTGTTAGTGATAGAGACTGTCTAGAGGAAAAAAAAACATTCCATAATTTTGAAGATGACACAGTCAAAGTTATTACATCATTTCTCCTATTTGGAACAAACCTAATGTATTATTCAATAAACAATGTATAAGAATAACAAATTTATCAAAGTTTAACTTGCAGCATTTACAAGATGATACTTACAGATGAGATGAGGGTGCAATCTGCATGTTAGGTAGTGTTTCATGAACGAAGACATCTCCTCTACATGTGACTAACCACGATGCCCTGCAAGAGGGCGCTCCATATATACCCCTTACCTCTGTACACGCTTGGCTGATTGCAGCAACCTAGTTCATAACAAAATAATAGTTTAAAGAAAATAATGCATCGATATAGAGGCGTCACAGCACATCAAGAATTATCTTGTGAGAATATACCAGGAAAGATTGGAGTTTTAATTCAAATCAGTCTTCTATGAATTTAAAATACCTGCTCAATTGCTTGTTAGTGGTAAAACGCTGATTTCTTGGGTAAGCGTTCCAGCTGGGGCTCACAAAATGTTCACTGTAAATGCCTACACCTATGAAATGAGTTCTGCCATCAGCATTATCATTGACATTTTCATCATCATATCATCATCATCACATCATCACATCATCATCACCACATCATCACCATCATCATTATCACCGTCATCACAACCACCACTACCATCATCATCATCACCATCATCACCATCATCACCATCATCATCATATTGTCATCATCATCATCACCATCATCATATTCATAATCATCATCATCACCATCATCAGCACCACCACCACCATCATCACCATCACCATCATCATCATCATATTCACGATCATCGTTATCATCATCATCACCATCATCACCACCACCACCATCATCATCATCATATTCATAATCGTCATCATCACCATTACCATCACCATCATCAACATCACCATCATCATTATCATCATCATCATCATATCATCACCAGTACCATCATGACTTGTGTCTGTCACCATGGTAACATTACTACTACATCTCCTCACCCATTCTTCCAGCTCTCCATCACTGTTTGCACGTAATGTGATTGGTTTTCTGTCCAGCACCCTCTTTGGTGTGAAGATGCAGAATGAAGGATATTCCGAGCCATTAATCACCTCCTGAACAGACGTCACTTCACTCAATAAAAATCTAATCAGCTGTCAAAACAAAACAAGGATTCATCAACTCTCCAATCCCTGGGAGATGCCTCTTCGTCCCTTCTCAGGGGACCGTTTCATGAAAGTTATCAGCACTGACAATATGTCTTTCTCTGACAGTTACCATAGTAACAGTCAGAGGGCAGAGCTTCTCAGCCAATCAAAAGCAAGGATTTCACTGAAATAGTCAGCATTGACAATTTAGATGGTGCTGACAACTTTCATGAAACACCCCCCCCCAGATCTCTTACAAGTAAATTTAATTAATGTGGTCCAAACTGTGTTGCTTTCTTTTTATGAAGCGAATTTGTATCAAAATATTCTTCACCCAACAGCAATTCTTTGTTCAGATGTGACTCACATAATATGAGATCTCACAATATAGCTGAATAAGGGCGATCCTTTCTTCTTTTTTTACATCAACATGTGCAAGTTTTATACAAATATTGAGGGCTTGAAACTACATGTATAACATGCAAACAAGTTTCAATAGCAGCCTGGTAATATAACACTAATACACAAACAGGAAAAGACATGAAAATATTGAAGACCGAGGTTTCCTTCTCTAAGACACAAATGTTATTTTGACTATACAGTGCGTCCCACAAAAAACAAATTTAGCAATGATTTATCATAACTTAATCATAAATACAATACACAAATGACCTGCCATTGTAAAGCTTAGAATCTCCTCTTTCATCTGATATTACTTAGATTATCTGTAAAATGTTAATCTGTAAAAAGTGGAATGCCTCTGGCCGTCTCACCTGCATCACGCGATTCAATATAGCAGCAGTGCTGACTCTGACAACTACTATAACTCGCACAAGATGTTCAGTGGTACTTAGTTACTCTCATGTCCACGTTTTATGAACTAGACCAATTACACTTACAGAGATGTATGACGGTAATTCAACAAATACCCCCAACATGGCCAAAGTTCATTGACCTTACATGACCTTTGACCTTGATCATGTGACCTGAAACTTGCACAGGATGTTCAGTGATACCTGATTACTCTTATGTCCAAGTTTCATGAGTCAGATTGATAAACTTTCAAAGTTATGATGGTAATTCAACAGATACCCCATTATAGCCAAAGTTCATTGACATTTGACCATGGTCATGTGACCTGAAATGTGCACAAGATGTTCAGTGATACTTGATTACTCTAATGTCCAAGTTATTTTAACTAGACCAATATACTTTCAAAGTTATGATGGTAATTAAACAAATACCCCCAATTTGGCCAAAGTTCATTGACCCTAAATGACCTTTGACCTTGGACATGTGATGTGAAACTCATGCAGGATGTTCAGTGATACTTGATTAACTTTATGTCTAAGTTTCATGAACTAGGTCCATATATTTTCTAAGTTATGATGACATTTCAAAAACTTAACCTTAGGTTAAAATTTAATGTTGACGCCGTCGCCGTTGGAAAAGCAGCGCCTATAGTCTCACTCTGGTATGCAGGTGAGACAAAAACCACCTCTGTAAATTCAGGACAATCTGTTTCATACTCAGGGAGCCTTTAGTTCAAATTTATTAAGAATAAAGAATGGAGTACCCTATCAAGAGGCAGATCCAAGAAAGAAAAATGTGAATATTTTTGGAAAAAGACAACAGAGAGAGTCATTAACAAAAATGACAAAAATGGGCCACTTGCAACCCCCACCCAACTTTCTACTGCTCAATCCTGGATCTGGGCCCCACCTTCCAAAGGGATATGATTGATCCAATCAATCATAACTCTATGGAAATCCATCAGTGTCATAATTTTTTCTCCAGTAAATTTGCAAAATGTCCATTGTAAAGAAAAGTGAACACACCAAATTGTCAAGAAAACAATGAATTTATGAATATACGTATCTAGAAAACATTTTGAACATGCATTTTGGATATAGGCATTGCTGGCTTTCCATAGTTGTGGCTGACCGAATCTATCAAAACTCTTTGTAAGACGGGGTGCTGGTCTTACCTTCTGTTTACCAAACGACTGATAATGAAGGGAGAATCTACTCTGCTGCCTCCCTGTACCATCAACACCCCTCTCAAGCTCAATGGTACAGTCCATCCATTGACGTCTCCTCCCTTCACTGTACCATTGGAGGCGACCTACTTTAGCCCAGGAACTCTGCATTTGAACCATGGGTATGCGTAATAAGTAATCCTATTGTGATATATTATTCATTTATTTTGGAATGATGAAAACCTATAATTCATGATCAAACTTAAAACGAAATGGCCTGAAGTCTTTAATATCCTAACGCAGACCATTCACTGCTGATCTACATACAGTATTTGTTAGACAAAACATATATAATACACTATAATGGCTAAAGACATAATGACACCACAAACTATATATAGGAAAGCCACATTAAGTTGATAATGTCCAAAAAATACAAGTTCTTCTGTACACACACCAAAAAAAATTATGGTCTGAAAATACATTGCTATACGGTAAATAAAGGTTTTTGCCAGAAAAAAATTACATTCAACTATTACTGGATTGAAGTCTTACCCTTTCAACTGCATTAGGATAGTGCTCAAATGACATGGCCTCTTCTTCCCTACGTCGCCTCAAAGAATTGAGGATTAAACTACGCCAAGGCCCTTCTTGTAAGCGATGACGGAAGCTCTGTTGACTAAGGGTTGCTATATGGTATATAAAACAAATCATATTAATAGATAGAAATATTTCTTTCCATCCAAGAGCTGGAAGACAGACAAGAAATTTATCTGTGCATCTATCTTAGAGTCTGCTTACATAAAATATAATTATTTGTAGCTATTAATGATTACACATGAATTATTTGTTAAGGGCCTATCCACAACAAGCTTTTGCTTTACTTTAGGTCCATCCACTTAGAATCTGCTTTTATATTGTAATTATTCATACTATTTCGGAATGAGTTGTATGTTTTTCTTTGTATTTTGATTGATTTGTGGAAAATAAAATGAAATGAAATAAAACTGGTTTCTTGAAAGAAATCAATAAAATGTGTTTAACGGTGCTTGGAATTTATTTCAATGTAATATATTTAAAACAAGAATTACATCTTTCATAAATAAAACTTATTGCAAGATGAAAATAATCTATAGCCCAATTTTCACTAAGTTAACAAAATCAAATGTATATCTTATCATCCAGAGTCCCTTCTCACAAACGATTTGCAAAATATTACAATCAATTTGATTTTATTTAATCTGTACAGAAAATATCAAAGATGCAAAGTGAATTGAATAAAAATTATTTCAATTATCTCAATAAAACCCTCTTAGGGGGTGTTGCAAGAAAATATTTGCGATCAATTGCAAGTATTCTGTTGCAATTTAACAACTGATAGATCAATTTTAACTGTAGCAAATGAGATTACACTCCATGTTTCAAGGAGCAGATTAGCAATCAATCACGGACTTGCAATTAAATGCAAGACATATGATTGATTTGGGGACCAAAAATAGACTTGCGATTGATCGCAAGTTTCTTGCAACAGTCTTTGCCCATACCTTGGGTCCATGCTTAGAGATATGAAATAAAGAGAAGGGTAAGATACCTTGGAAAAACCATTTTGGGAGTGATGTCGGCTCTACTACACACCCTCCACCACTGACCCACATCCAGAGCGGTTCCTCTTCCTCCGTCTCATCTCCTGCTTGACATAGCTCTGCCATGCTGTCATTACGGATAGGCAAAGATGAATCGGCTGTCCTAGAGAAGGAGTGTGTGACAACCCGCGGCCGCGCGTGTAATAGCGGTCTACGCCTGCTATCAAAGTCATCAACTGTAATGGAAGGTGTAGTCCTTAATTCACTGTCGCTAACGGATCCAGAGTCGATCTTATGTTCCTTGTCATTTAAACTGAATTTCACGCTGCCAAAAGAATGTGTACGATTGTCTACTAGGTATTTATGTCTCTTGTCTTCCTGCTCCACACAGTCTGGGATTCCTGTCGTAGATGTTGACTGGTTGTTCTGCAGTTGCAATTGCCTCACCAGGTCCACTGTGATATCTGGACCAACTAGCCCACCTTGGTGAAGGTTAATGCAGTCTGGTAGAGTTTCTGTTTGCGTACCTTTCTCGCTTCCACTATCTTGCAAATTCTCACAAGAGTCTTCCTCGTTGAAGTCTGTGATGTAGTCAATGGTGTTGTCTGAGACATCTGTGTGATAGCTTGGCTGCCTGGTGATAGGGTGTGCAGGCATTGTTACAGGAGTCAGGTTATGAATGTCTTCCACTGTTAAACCCTTTGCTGGGTCAGATTCTGATGGAGGATCGTCTTCGGGAAAAACTAACACCAGTTCTTCGACATCAGGCACATTCAAAGGACTCGAAGACACAAGTTCTGGGACATCTGGTACATTCACAGGACTGGCAGAAGCTGATCTACCAACACTGCCCCCGTCCACTGGCAGGAAGGTCGAGTTCATGCTATCTTCAAAACCCGAGTTAAGGGCCCCGGAACTGTTTGCCTTGGATATATCAACCGTCTGTGCACACATTGTCCTCATCAACTTCCCATTGTGCATGAACTCATCTCCTAGAACTGAAGGCATACTAGCATCGTACCCCATGACTGACAACGCAGACGGTTCACTGGCACTCCTCATGAAGCGGCAATCGGCATCAAGCAAATGCTGGGTTTTAGCGCAGATGCTGACAGAGTTTGAAACCATACTGTCTGCCACACTGATAGTATCAATTGGTTGGTACATGTACCTCTGATCGTTCTTCTCAATGATAATCACTGCTTTCCATTCCCTTCCGCTAAGCTCTTCATACGAAACACCGGATCTGAAAACAATAGAACGGCCTTCCTCTGCAGTCAGAGCCCAAACCTAGAATTCCATATCAAATGTAAACAAAAATATGCTTTATAGGTTTTACCAATGGTATCTTTGTTTAGTGGATGCATAAAAAAGCAAATTGCACTGAACACACAACTAGACTTGTTCATAACATGATAGGAATGGTCAAGATATCCTAAATTGATCTGGATACTAATGATTTTGCTGTGATAATAAATATTCAAGTAAAAAAAAAGACATGCAGAGAATCCAACAATTTATTTGTACACGTGATCCTTGACAAACTAAATGGACATATTCATAAATTGTAGTCACAAATTGGAAACCTTATCTATAGGACTATCCATATACAGATAAAATAGGATCTGTGTAAGTCAAATGTTAGAAATCTGTTTGACTTTACAGAAGATGTACATTAAACTTGATAAGTGATTACGAGACTTAGGCAGGCCATCAAAAATCCCTTAATATATATGCATTGTCATTCATCTCTCCTTGTAGCTTCCTGGTAGAGTATGTTAGCTTTTTTTTGTTCAGCTGAGGTAAATATTGATTGGGTTTCAGGACGCATTGCAACAGCCCAATTAACAGTACAAATCCAATAAAACGCAACCTGGTTGCGAGGCTCGCCACTTCAGCTGTACTGAGGTGGAAGCGCGTGGTGTAGTGGTTCTGACTCTCGCCTTGTAATCAGAGGGTCATGTGTTCGAATCCCACCATGGCATGGCACCCTTTGGCAAGGCATCAATCCACACTTTGCCACTCTCACCCAGGTACTAATTGGGTACCGGTAGGAAACAACCATCATTGTGGTTGGTTTAGCAAGTTTGCGCCTAACACACTGCTTGGAATGCTATGAATCCAGTGACCGGGTAATAATTGTGAAGCACTTTGAACAGTGGAAAAAGCGCAATATAAATCCAATTATTAATATTATTATCATTGTTATCATTATTATCATTATCATCATCATTATTATCATTATTATTACTGAAAATCTGTCTTTGATCAGGAAGAAAGCAGTAGCAGGTGTTGTCAAGCATAGGTCCATTCTTTTCTTTTCTTTCATGAATCCTTTTTGGTTTATGTATTTCCTTCTCTGTCTGTTTATATTACGTTAATAACAATATTCTTCTAAAATATTTTTCCCTTTCTGACTTTGTTGGGAAGTTATATATACTAGATTTCTTTCAGGATATTAAGAGTTTGTTCTGCTGCAAGGTATAAAAGATTAATTAGAGTTTGCGGCTCAAACAAATTTCAGAATATTTTCCAACTGATCAAGAATTAATTTGAACAAACAGCCATTTCTATTATGCAAGAGTGAAGTATGCCTCGGAGATGGCTTCGAAGATAGGGAACCAGGCATTTGTGTACTCGGTGGACAACATACCACCTTGGCCATCAATAGACAAATTCAGCTTGGGTATCACTTCTCGACCAACGATGAACCCAATTACGACAACCATGACTTTCCAGTACCTGGTTATCTGCTGACTCCATTGGGCTACCTATTATGGAGCCAACGCAGTCACTGGACTTGGATCAGCTTGGAAGAGAGAGGTATGGGTAATTTAATTACTTAATGGGTAATTTAAATACCTAACTTTCAGATTGCAACCAACAGCCATTATTACCTTGTAGTTTAATTATTGCCACTGTTACAGTCATTTGTGCCTCAGAAAAAAAAAATTACTGCTGTTTCTGTACAACAAAACCTTTCATGGAAGAAAATGAGAACTACATGTAAAAAATATCTTGCTCCAGTGAAAGAGACGGCAAACTTTCCTCATTAAATCAAATGCAGTTAAATCATAGAATTTACTACAACTTTATTACAAATATATACAACTCTGCAGTTTTCTCAGAAATTTATATTAAAATAGTGAGAGTTTTCATACGCCAATGTCATGCTTAATGGCTATCATATTAACAATTAAATAATGTAAAATAATTCCTGATATAATAATGGTCAAAACAATTTTGATTTATATGCAGTGTAGATTAAATCGCAGAACTTGAAATTGACAGCTTTTCTTTTCTCTATTTATTAATTACAGAATGCCCATCAAGACGACATCGACAATAGTGTGCTGTGGACCCCATTCAGGGATGAACTCCTTCCTCGATATCAGCCAGTTCAAGTTCTACGTTCTGCTCTCAATCTCTTCTTTCTCGATCTCATACCTCTTACAAACAATACGGTCAGCGTTCTTTCTCTTATGCAGCTTCATTTATTTGGAACAATCTCCCCTACAAATTAGCAATGCTAACAGTGTTAATACATTTAAAGTTATGCTTAAAACCTTTTAATCTTTTTAAATCTTAAATTGATCATATCATATGTTTATTGGCCCATTTAATGGTATTTCTTTATTCATGATCTGGTGAAAAAGTTGTAAATTGTAATATTAGTAGTGATAAATTTTGTTCTGCAAAGCATTTCTATTTCTATTTCCTTTATACTTCATTTTCCTTTCTCTTAACCGCTTGAAGGCAATTTTGCAGTAAATAAAATTTTTATTATTATGAACATCACTGCACACCTCAATGATCTCAACAACCATTGTAACAATCCAGCTGCCATCCAATGCAGAAAACGTTCTCCTTGTAGATGGTGGTCCATATGAAACGTCAACCATGACATCGACGAGCTGTACTATGGATGCTTTTTCAAGTACTCTTGCCTGGATGCTCTGTTGGTAACATCATATTGTCCCAGTGACTGGGAATTGGATCCTGTGGAACATTTGTAGGGGCCATGCACTAAGGCACTCAAGGGAGTTTATCTACCATCAACGCTGCCAGGAGAGGACAGACCACCAGTTCAGCAACCGAGACTCTCTGAAGGGGAGAAGTTGGTTAAAGAACACCAAGTCCTCAAAAAGGCGATGAGAAGTGTGAAAGAGGCCTAATGGAAAGACCTTCAGTTTGCCGGTGGTGTGGTTACCAAGGTGGGGCTAAATAGAGAATGTACACTCGTGCCTGATCTAACAACTTGTGCGTGAGCAGCTTGGGACAAGAGCAACATGTACTATTATATAAGTATACTTCACACAACCTTGATATTTTCAGCAGTTCTATCGATCCATCATTATTATTTGTGACAAGGCTAGACTCTCCAATTAGCGAGTCGGCAACATAAGAGGATGCAAAGGGATGGGATGTCAACCAAAATGAATGGGAAAAGGGGGGTCGGTGTGTTGTGTTGGCTCTCGTCACTCCGTCTGGAATCATACCTGGATACTGAGATTCCATTGAGCCAGGTCACATTGCACAAAGGATTTTTGATGGCCTGCCCTAGAATATGTGAATAACGTTTTACGTTTTGCATGTTATAGTCTGGAAAAATGCTCTGACAGTTGATTATTTAATTTAGAGAAGCGTGACGTGTGCAGACTCATGTATCAATTCTAATTACCA
Source organism: Lytechinus variegatus (assembly GCF_018143015.1). NCBI lineage: Eukaryota > Metazoa > Echinodermata > Echinoidea > Temnopleuroida > Toxopneustidae > Lytechinus > Lytechinus variegatus. Next base: position 1,153,673 of record NC_054749.1, read on the forward strand.
ATGACTAAAAATGACTAGAATGAGGTAAATTCAGACTACCTGATCATTGGGTCCAACAGAGAGTTGGGCCACCTGACCACACATTTCAATCCAGCTAGTCCCTGCTCGATTGCTTCTATTCTCCTTCATATCAGTCGACATATAACCTTTCCTGAACCAAACCTACAACAAAGAACAGGGATCATGACAGAAAGAGATAAATGATTATGATGATACGTGTCAGCCTTAAAGGTCAAGTCCACCCCAGAAAAATGTCAAAAAAGTCAAACTAGCATAACCCTGAAAATTTCATCAAAATCAGGTGTAAAATGAAAAATGTATGGAATTTTAAAGTTTCGCTTATTTTTTCACAAAACTGTGATATGCACAATTAGGTGAGTCAGTCGATGATGTCTATCACTCACTTTATCTTTTGTTTTTTATTGTTTGAATTATGCAATTTTTCATTTTTACAGATTTGACAATAAGGACCAACTTGACTGAACCATATAGTATAAAACAATGCTATCTCCACATGTTCAGGGAGGAATTAATCATTGTTTCACTTGACAATGAAGAGAAAATTAGAATATTTCATATTTCATATAATAAAATACGAATGAAATAGTGAGTGGATGACATCATCAGTCTCCTTATTTGCATACCGAACAGGATGTAATAGAACTGTTTTGTGAAATTAAGCAAAACTTTAAAATGTCATAACTTTCTTATCTTACATCCGATTTTGACGAAATTTTCAGTCTCATGCTTCTTGGATTTTTCTCTTTTTATTCAAATCAACTTTTTGTTGGGGGACTTGTCCTTTAATTAAACTAATCTGATTTACAGCTTGATATCACTAATAAGCAAGTCTGTTTTGAGTACATCAAATCGATTCTGAAAGGTGTTATACAAGAATTTTATGAATATATTAAGATTAGAAAATGAGGGTCGAATAAAAAGATTAATTTCATCTTGATATATTTAATCGAAATTTTTATTCCCACAGCATGCGGGTCAGAACCGCAAGCCATTGTAAAAACCTGAAATGATACGCACACCAACAATATACGTCATAATAAAGACAACGCTGGATCCGTGCACTTACAATTACATCACAATGGTAAATGAAATGTATATCAATTGCCGATGCAGAATCGGCTTTCTGTTTACACGTAGTAAAGAAAGCCGATTCTGCATCGGCTCGCGGTTCTGAAACTACTACTTTGGTGGTGCAAAATTGCCGGTTCTGAACCGCTAGCCGATGCAAGTTAATCGCGTTTACACGCTATGAAAAAGCCGATTAAGTGTAAACACGGTATTAGTTGCCATGTAATCATTGTATGTTCTATTCTATTACAAACCAAGATTGTAGAATACAAATAATGTGCAACATACCGGCTATCAAACAATGATAGAATTAGCTGGTGCACACATTGTGCTATAGGTCTAAGATCTGATTGATCGAATGTTGATACCTTTTGATCTCTTGTAATCGCCCATACCACATTGTTACCCACGGTAACACTAGTTAGGAGAGACTTCTCAGGTGGATTCACATACGTCCAATTGGTCCCTGGTCAAAAGAAATAAAAATAGAATAGAATGATTAATCACAACATACAGTGTACACATACTTTTGCATCAGGGCCCCGTCATTCAAGGAGTTGCAACTGACCGGATTGCTCTCATCTATGAAAAGCAAGTGACCAAAATATCTACTATGCATATTTTTTTTTTCAAATATGATATATAGTCAAGCATGCATCTTTGTCATGTTGAATCAGTGTGCTCATCATCGTTTGCAAAAGGATTTGAAGTAAATTTCCCATATGAAAATAATGAATTGATAGATTTCCATAGTTAAGTCTGGTCTGATTATTCATAACTTTTGGTAAGACGGGGCCCAGAGATATGTCCAAGGCTGGTCTATTTCTGAGATCTAGGGTCCTGAAAAAAAGGTTGATTACATATGATATGCTATGCTATTTACACATGAGTGATGCCTGGTGGGTGTTTCATAAAGCTGTTTGTAAAGTTATGCAAAATTTAACGCACGACTGGAACATGTTCTTGGGTCATAAATCAATTATATAGGGATATCACATAGCACAAAAAAGGATCACCAGTCGTGCGTAAAGTCATTCGTATCTTACGAACAACTTTATGAAACACCCACCGGGACTTGAAGAAGGGTCCTTGAATTCAGACGTAGAGAGATCTTTCTCCATGTAACTAACAGTAGTAAAAGAATAGGAAAGTCATAAATGACAGTTCCCTTTATACTAACAAGATAATACATGTATACTTGTATTCATGATATAACACCCTGTCCATCCCAAACACACCCCACACCACTCCTGGAGGTCCTACAGACAGCTGGACAAGACCCTAGCATTTAGAGGTGGGACCCTGTCACAGAAGACTTTTACTTACCTAAAGGATGATCCCTTGACACTCCCATTTGTATCACACCTTGGCCGTCCCATGTCACACCCCACACCACTCCTGTAGGTGCTACAGATAGCTGGACAAGACCCTTGCCTTCAGAGGTGGGACCTGTCACAGAAGACTTACTTACCTAGAGGATGATTCCTTGACACTCCCATTTGTATCACACCTTGGACATCCCATGTCACACCCCACACCACTCCTGTAGGTCCTACAGATAGCTGGACAAGACCCTTGCCTTCAGAGGTGGAAACCTTGTCATTGAGGAGTTTTACTTACCTAGAGGATGATCCCTTGACACTCCCATTCGTATCACACCTTGGCCATCCCATGTCACACCCCACACCACTCCTGTAGGTCCTACAGATAGCTGGACAAGACCCTTGCCTTCAGAGGTGAAAACCTTGTCATTGAGGAGTTTTACTTACCTAGAGGATGATCCCTTGACACTCCCATTCGTATCACACCTTGGCCATCCCATGTCACACCCCACACCACTCCTGTAGGTCCTACAGATAGCTGGACAAGACCCTTGCCTTCAGAGGTGAACACCTCCCTCCAGAGGGAACCTTCAGGGTTCTTCCTTGACACACCTACTCGGAAGAATACCTACAAAGTACAAACAGAGAAGGCTTATCAAAGTTGCTGCAGCATTATAACAAGTAAATTCAATTATCTGTACATCAATGACCAAGAGCAGGACTCCATGTTTTAATATTGGCAATTATCACCCGTATCAGACATCTGAGCTGGTCATTTACAAAACCATATTGCCCTACAATTTCTCAATATCGGGAAGGGATAGGTATATTGTTTGTATTTTCCTTGGTCTCAATGCGCTTATTGGCTTTGCATGTAGAGACGACGCAAAATATATCTTTGTATTTTCCCTGGTCTCACATCTGGGCTTTTGAGGATGTATATGAAGAGATTCGCTTCATAATGCTGAGCGCACCACCAATCTAAGTCATAATAAAGGCAACGCTGGATCTGGGGGCTTGCAAGTACGTCATTATGCTAAAGTGCAGAGCCTAGACCCTGATATTACCATGACATAATAGAACTCTATTATTAAAAGAAATATCACCATTATCATGATTTTTGCTCTAGATATCTGATTTTGATGATAATACAAATATTGACTGGCTCTTCTTTCAGGGAACATCAAATGTATTGCCCTTAAAAGACCCATATTGCACTTGTCTAAAGACTCGGGCCAATATGATTTTTTTTTGCTGGCAATATATTTGATGTTCCCCTCAAGGCCAGTCAATATTTTATAAATATTGTGACATTGAAACTTCATATTGTGCAGCCCTGAACATAAGGGCAGAATGATCAAGGCTCAACTCTCCATTCTGTTACATTTTGATCGTTCTGTACATGCTCACCTTTCCTAATGCTGATATAGCCCAAACTGAGAGATATCCCTCCTGTTGACCAGGAAGTTCATGGCCACCTATAGACAACTCCATCAATGGTTCTTCAAGAGGATCAGCATTGATACTTTGTACCTGTCAATCAACAATCAATAGAGAATTAAAGAATGAGTGGACGAAAATGGCATAAAAATCCACGTCCACTGATCACGCATGTTAATGTCATTGACTGTCCCTGTTCATCTCAATATTTTGTCTTTTCAAACTTTCATTGAGCTAACCGGTGTGTTGGCTCAGTTGGTAGAGCATCCGTCTCACAAATGGGAGGTCAGGAGTTCAAACCTCGGCTGCGTCAGAACAAAAGACGTAAAAAGATGGGAGTTGCTTTTACCCTGTTTGGCGTTCAACAATTCAAGGGATACAGCTACACTGATCTGGCGGTGCACAGTGGCTGCCGGCCGGGCCCACGATCAATTGGGCAAAACAAATTTTCTGACTATATCTATTTCAGACTTCATTTTGAACAATAATATATAGATTTTCAACATTTCAATTTACAAACTCTATCCTGAATGCCAAATGGGCTGTCATTTATCTCATGAGGTGGTCTAATTTCAACTTAATCTACTTATTTTGGATTTTTTTTCAAAATGAAACTTTGAGATACAAACAGTTCATCTAATTGTACAAAATTAGACCACGTGGACATTGGATGCAAAACGGGTAATGGAATAACCTAAGTGGAAAATAAACAAATGACATTATGGCAATAAATCCAAATGGTTTAGTAGACAAACTGGTTGAAGACAAATTATGAAAAGATCATGTGAGATGCGACTAAACAGGAAGAAGACAGAAGTAAAGACCAAATTGCAATTCACTAATTTCTCTACCGGTGAAGAAAAAATAGTAATATAAGTTTCAATAAATTCAAACTATTATGTGCTTCCAAATTTTCACTGCATGGAAATTATACTAATACAATCATCAAAATGATTAAAATGACTGAGATTGGCAGGGAACCCAATCTCTACTTTCATTCAACAAATCCCATCACAATTACAATGAATACATCTTACGCACATAATAGATAAAACCCAAATGTAATTTCACAGATTGAAAGATGCATAAATGATTTCAATACAATCATAGTAGCATTTTTTAATCCCTAAAAGATGATTTGTGCAGATCACCTGTGCCCAAGCATCAGTAGCAATATATTTCCTGTATCGAATCCATTTTCTCCTCCGAACGCAAGAGTTCCATTTCTTCTCAGATGTATAACTCTCATTTGTATTGAAGTTCACTGCATACTGCCATCCCTATAAACAAGTAATATGAGACACAAATAATCACATAGGCCCATTATCTGAAGTCGGGTTTAACTTAAACACTGGTTTAAAGTTGTGGTTTAAGTATGGATAGCCAATTGTTACATAAATCACTAACAATAGAGATATCATATTTCAGCTCATTTGGCTCTGAAATCATTCATAATTGTCTAGGAAGTACAGATAGGTGATTGTCTTCACCATCGATGAATAAGGAAAGAGCACAGTAAACATAAGAAATATACAACTCAACAAAAATTTTGACACTTGGCTTTCCATAATTTTAGCACAGAGTTAGACCATGGCCTAAGTTAAACCTGACTTCAGAATATGGGCCATAGGGGATAAAATATACAAGTGTGTAGAACAAATAGCAGTACATGTCAGTTTTTCATTTTATAATTTGAAGATAACATTTACCGTAGTATACTCGCTAGTGTTAACTGTTATTACCATGTAGACAAATTTTGACATATTCAGTGATGATGATATCATGTGCAATCCATCAAAATGGTGATATTTATTGAAAAGACACAGCAATACCCAAGTCATCAGATTCTGGATGTTCTTGGCTGAATCTCTGATAGTGATGCTTCATGTTTTCAGGATATATATTCTTTATCATTTTAATTTTCATAATTGTTTTTTAGAAGTTTCTCAAAACTTGTTTGTAATGGTTTTCGTTTTTATTTATATTGCCAAATTTAAGTGCTTTCCAAATATAAAACATGATATGTCACAACATATTACTTTGCTTTCTTCATTTTCATTCTCTTTCTGATCGTTAAAAATGATCATCAATATTCAGGTTCTTAGAAAATTAAATCATTTGTGATGGTTCAACAATCTGCATTAACATCATCAATTACCACCACCATCATTATTGCCATTCCTTAAAAAGCTGTGTGTGCTATGAACGCCTAGCTTAGCCGGGTAATATAGGAGTGCCTTGAGCACCTAACAAGGTGGATATGTGTGCAATATAGATACCTCATATTATTATCAACATCATTCATTATCATTGCTAAACAAGATTTGTAATTTTATAAGGTTAGAAAAATTCCAGTATCATTCTCATCATCTAGGAGTAACTTACCTCTTTTCCAGTGGGTTGTCCTTTATAGTTCTCATCTACATGCCAGTCTGATTCCCACTTCCAATGTTTGTTTGGAAGTCTAACATCCCGAGGTCTAGGGAACACCCTACTACCCTTCTCATCGCTCCAAGGAGAACGGTCAGAGAAGATGAGACTCTTATCAGAGTAGCCTCTCACTGGTCCCCATCTCTGAGAAAAAAGAACAGTATAAATAGACTGAGAAACAAAACGGTAGGACCAAAGAACAGCATAGACTCTGAGAGAACAGTCGAAACAAAGAACAGTATTAGACTCTGAGAGAACAGTAGGGTCAAAGAACAGTATAGACTCTGAGAGAACAGTAGGACCAAGAACAGTATAGACTCTGAGAGAACAGTAGGACCAAAGAACAGTATAGACTCTGAGAGAACAGTAGGACCAAAGAATAGTAGAGACTCTGAGAGAACAGTAGGACCAAAGAACAATATAGACTCTGAGAGACAGAACAGTAGGACCAAAGAACAGTATAGACTCTGAGAGAACAGTAGGAACAAAGAACATACTCTGAGAGAACAGTAGGACCAAAGAACAGCATAGACTCTGAGCTGAACAGTAGGACCAAAGAACACCATAGATTCTGAGACAGAACAGGGGGACCAAAGAACAATTTAGAATTTTAGAAACAGAACAGTAGGACCAAAGAACAGTAGAGACTCTGAGAGAACAGTAGGACCAAAGAACAGTACAGACTCTGAGAGAACAGTAGGACCAAATAACAGTATAGACTCTGAGAGAATTCATTCATTCATTTCATGGTTTATTTATTTCCAGTAAAACAATCATACACATACTGCAGCTAAAAAAGCTGAAATGTATGTATTTACAAAGGTATTACAATTGAACATGTATAGCATAAAACAATAGTGTAATAATGATAAAATAGTACATTAAAAAATACAGTATACAATGAAATTACAATGAAAATATACACTTTACGAGTTATTAAGGAGGTTAATAAAATATGGTATTGCACTTCGTTTAAAACGGGAGGTCCTTCATTTGTATTGCATATACTTTTGTTTATTGCGTAAATTCATGCCAACAACGTTCCTTTCCGGAAACCATTTTTTACAATGTTGATTTTTGCTTATAGAAACTGCAAAATCAGTGCATAATTGTTGACGTCTATCTTTAAGTGTATCCAGTTTGCATCGTTTTAAAGCATCTTTATATTAAAGTTGAATAACTTTGACCTAAGATGATTTTACAATAGTAGGTTAAAAAAAACGGCATAGACACTGAGAGACAGAACAGTAGGACCAAATAGCAGTTTAGACTTTGAGAGACAGAACAGTAGGACCAAAGAACATTATATACTCTGAGTCTGAGAGACAGAACAGTAGGACCAAAGAACACCATAGACTCTGAGAGACAGAACAGGAGGACCAAAGAACAGTATAGACACTGAGAGAACAGTAGGACCAAATAACAGTATAGACTCTGAGAGAACAGTAGAAAAAAAAACAGCATAGACACTGAGAGAACAGTAGGACCAAAGAATAGTATAGACTCTAAGAGACAGAACAGTAGGACCAAAGAATAGTATAGACTCTGAGAAACAGAACAGTAGGACCAAAGAACATTATACACTCTGAGAGACAGAACAGTAGGACCAAAGAACAGTTTAGACCTTGAGAAACAGAACAACAGGACCAAAGAACAGTTTAGACTTTGAGAGACAGAACAGTAGGACCAAAGAACACCATAGACTCTGAGAGACAGAACAGTAGGACCAAAGAACAGCATAGACTCTGAGAGAACAGTAGGAACAAAGAACATACTCTGAGAGAACAGTAGGACCAAAGAACAGCATAGACCAAAGAATAGTATAGACTCTGAGAAACAGAACAGTAGGACCAAAGAACATTATATACTCTGAGAGACAGAACAGTAGGACCAAAGAACACCATAGACTCTGAGAGACAGAACAGTAGGACCAAAGAACAGTATAGACACTGAGAGAACAGTAGGACCAAATAACAGTATAGACTCTGAGAGAACAGTAGGGAAAAAAAACAGCATAGACACTGAGAGAACAGTAGGACCAAAGAATAGTATAGACTCTAAGAGACAGAACAGTAGGACCAAAGAATAGTATAAACTCTGAGAAACAGAACAGTAGGACCAAAGAACATTATATACTCTGAGAGACAGAACAGTAGGACCAAAGAACACCATAGACTCTGAGAGACAGAACAGTAGGACCACATAACAGTTTAGACTTTGAGAGACAGAACAGTAGGACCAAAGAACAGCATAGGCTTTGAGAGACAGAACAGTAGGACCAAAGAACAGCATAGACTCTGAGAGAACAGTAGGACCAAAGAACAGCATAGACTCTGAGAGAAAGAACAGTAGGACCAAAGACCAGTATAGACTCTGAGAAATGCATACGAATATTTAAACCAAAATTCAACAAAATAGGGAATTCTTGGAAAGTATCAGTTCTCCGACACTTTATTAATTTGATATTATCAAGTCTGATATTTTTAAGACATTCAACCAATTACTAAGCCATTTATATTTCCTTAATGGGTAAATTTCTGAACAAAGGTAGTTCTTGACAACTGAAAGGCACTTAAATAGATACAAAGTTTTGTAGTATATAATAGCCAGGTCAAAGGAATACTTAATTATTTGGCTTCCACTAAAGAAACCATTTATTAAATGAGTCAGTCATTCAATCAATCAAATTGTTGTGCTTCTATATGAATGATATTGATGTATTAGTACAGTCAAAGTTGAGATTTAATCATTTTTTTATCCTGAAGCTCTACTGGTCTGTATACTACATGTACATGTCACACAACAGCATAGATAACATGTGGTTCATAAGCTACGACCTGTCTCAGATTTTCTGAGTTTTTTTTTCTTAGTGTTTCTCTTTCTCATAAATATGTCACTTCACATTCATATATACATGTACATACTGATGTTAACAAAGTTCTATGAAGTTCTTTTCACTACATTCTATTTCAATGTTTTAAATATTTCATTTTAAACTGTGTTTTTTAGCAGTTTCTATTTTAATTAGAAATAAATCTGATAGATCATTCAATACTATATCTACATGTAGGGACCTTAAAGCATGCATGCTTTACCGGATTATGACCTACCTGGTTTTCGTAAGTGTATTCCAAGTATCGAATTGGCACATCCATACCAAACACATAGATATAGGGTTGCTGATTATAGGCCAAACCCCAGACGACGTGCTTGGATGCCGAAATCCTCTTAAAGCCGAGAACCCGTTTGACATTGAATTCCATGCTGCGAAGCTCCCATATCTGATTATCTGTGGACATGGCATAGGCCCGGCCCTGGTTGCCGATGGCCCACAGGTATGTGGCTGGCATGGTGGTACCCTTAAAGACTTTATGAATAGACCACGTACCTCAGATAAGATTAACTTGAAAAAACTTCTCACACATTGTAGAAGAACACACCTTTATGAGCAGAGGAAAGAAAAGAACAAAGAATAAAACAGAACTAAATGGTATTTGACAAAATGTGTGACGATTTCCAATTATAGATCTGTAGACTTGTTTTGATGATAGTGGCACTTGCACACCGCGACTTTCAAAACATGTGCAGTTCAATTAGAAGTCATCTTGCATTTTGCTAATTGTTTTCTGTACAGAAATATAAAATAATTTCTAAAAAGAATATTGTAAAATGGAATGAAAAAAATGTGGTGATAAATTTATTTTTAAAAAAGATTTTTTTCCCAGTATTTCAATGATCGCAGAGCTGTCACCAACCGGCCTTCAAACATGTCCAGTCACCCCTGTGAAATGTGGTGATAAATGAAACGACTAAGAAAAGATTGAGATAAAAATAATCAAAATTATTGTAGCATTGAAATCCCATAGCCATAGACTCCAGCCCGAGAAAACTCACAATATGACATGTAGCAGGGTGCTACATCAGCACTTGCTTGATTGCCCAGAGCAAGTAAAATTTAGAGTTGGGCAAGTGTTTTGAAGTAAAGACCACAAATTGGGCAAGCAGAATTCTCAGAGTAGAATGACCAAAATTAGGGTCGATGGCAATAATAAGGTAGATCAGGTCAAAAGAGAGAAAAAGGTCAATGGTTTATAAAACCGCAATGATTTCTTTTGAAGAGGTGAAACTTTTTTTAAATGATTTTTTTCGGGCAAGTGATATAGATTTTTGGGCAAGAATATTTGAACTGTTTAAAAAATATACTTGCCTGACTGGGCAAGTGCTTCTAAAAAGTTTTGCAGCGCCCTGATATAGCCTTCAGACAGTCACGTGTCTAAGAAATGACAACAATTGAATAAGGGGTTTTCCTGTCTCATTCAGAATAACATTCACCATTGAGACTATTGTCTACTGCTTTTATTGGGAAAACAAAATGTTTGATTTTCAACGATCCGTCGAATAGGTTGAAATCAAGCATGTTTCCACGCAACTTATTCTCGACCATGCTCCATTCATATGATAAGGTCTCATATGAATGAGGAAAAGATAGATATTCGAGTTATGAAATTTGTTTTCAGAAAAGCAGTAAAAGCCATAAAAACCCACTTAAAAATATAATTTGCTAAGTGTAAATGAAAATTTGGTAACACCACTTTCCATTGTTCTAACTCAATCATGCGTGCATTATGAACAATCAGATGAGCTTTCAATAAAAAAGGGGAAAGCAAATATATCTTTACATTGTAGAGGTGTTGTGGCTTAGTGGATAAGTCTTTGGAATTTGAACCACAGGGTCCAGGGTTCATATCTCACTGCAGCACTAGCGTCCTTTGGCAAGGCATTTATCTACATTTGCCACTCTCGACCAAGGAGTAGTAAATGGGTACCCGGTAGGAAGGAATTCCTTGAATGCTTGATGCGCCTGATCAGGGTAGCCGTGCTAAAGCTGGGGTAATAGCATACAGCACTTAGAAACATTTGTATTAAGCGCTATATAAATGTTGCATAGTATTCTATCTCATGAAGCAAATTTACGATTTATGGTGGCAAAAAATTACACTAAACAACAGTTTTCCTAGAAACACTGTATAGGAAAAAGAAATGTTCCATACTGGATTCCATGTATTCAAAGGAAATTGCCGGGAAATTAATGTCCATTGAATCACTAGGTAAAAGGTCAAGTCCACCTCAGAAAAATGTTGCTTTGATTTAATAGAGAAAAATCAGACAAGCACAATGCTGAAAATTTCATCAAAATCGGATGTAACATAAGAAAGTTAGACATTTCAAAGTTTCGCTTATTTTGAACAAAACAGTTACATCCAAATGAGAGAGTCGATGATGTCACTCACTATTTATTCTGTTTTATATTGTTTGAATTATACAATGTTTCAATTTTTATGAACTTGACGATTAGGACCTCCTTCCCTGAAGCACAAAATGTAATGGAATTCCACGTGTTCAGGGAGGAAGGAAACTTCATTTCACATGACAATGACGACAAAATAAAAATATTTTATATACATGTAATAAAATACAAAAGAAATAGTGAGTGATGTCATCAGTTCCTCATTTGACTACCGACCGAGATGTGCATATAACTTTTTTGTGAAATGAAGCCATAACTTTCTTATTTCATATCCGATTTTTATGAAATTTTCAGTATTATGCTTGTTGGATTTTTATCTTTTTATTCAAATCAGGTGTTTGTTGGGGTGGACTTGTCCTTTAAAGACCAAATCTGACCCTGGAAAGACGGGGGAGTGTGTGAAACGTTATGAAGAACAAAAAGCACTGTTCATTTCAAGAGCTCACATGCACCTTGAAAAATGCATATTCCTTAGACCAATCCATCTCATCTATTTTTGGACACCCCTCTCCCATTAAAATAGATAGATGAAAAAACATCTTCTTTACCCCATCTAGCCAATTCACTTGTAATATACATGTACATGGAAATTAGAAAACAGAAACAATTATTAACACATAACATACATGTAGGTGAAAAATTTTACAAATCATGAAAGCGTATTTAGATTCATGAAATTAAGTACATAGTTTCCTCCCATGACATAACACGTTTTAATTAGATTGATGTTTTGACAAATTTGAATGCTGGAACGTGGATAAATAAATTGAAAAATCGTAAGTGCAGTTATTTTGTATTTCAGTTATAGTTAAAGGTCAAGTCCACCTCAGAAAAATGTTGATTTGAATAAAAAGAGAAAAATCAAACGAGCAAAACGCTGAAAATTTCATCATAATCGGATGTAAAAGAAGAAAGTTATGACATTTTAAAGTTTTTCTTATTTTTCACCAAACAGTTATGTGCACACAACTCAAATGAGACAGTCGATGATGTCCCACACTCACTATTTCTTTTGTTTTTTATTATGAAATATTTCATTTTTTATAGATTTGACAATAAGGACCAACATGACTGAAGCATATATCATTAAACAATGCTCATTCCACATGTTCAGGGAGGAATTAATTGTTGTTTCACTCGACAATGAGGAGAAAAATAGAATATTTCCTATTTCATATAGTAAAATACAAAAGAAATGGATGACGTCATCAGTCTCCTCATTTGCATACCCACCAGGATGTGCATGTAACTGTAAAATTGTAATTGTGAAATTAAGCAAAATTTTAAAATGTCATGACTTTCTTACTTTACATTCAATTTTGGTAAAATTTTCAGAGTTATGCTTGTTGGATTTTTCTCTTTTTATTCAAATCAACTTTTTGTTGGGGTGGACTTGTCCTTTAAAGGTCAAGTCCACCCCAGAATTTTTTTTATTTGAATTGATAGAGAAAAATCAAACAAGCATAATGCTGAAAATTCCATTAAAATCGGATGTAAATCAGAAAGCTAAGACATCCTTAAGTTTTGCTTATTTTTCACAAAAAACATTTCTATATGCAAATGAAAGTCAATGATGTCCCTCACTCACTTTTTCTTGTTTTTTATTGTTATGACTTTATTTTAATTTTTACAGATTTGACAATAAGGACCGACTTAACCATAAACTTTTAAAATAATGGCAATTCCACATGTTCTGTTTTACATAAGGAGAAAATCATAATTTTTCATATTTCATATCATAAAATACAAAAGAAATAGTAAGTGGGTGACATCATCAGTTTGCTCATTTGAAAATTGACCAGAATGTTCATTTAACTGATTTGTGAATTAAGCAATACTATAAAATGTCATAACTTTATTGTTTTACATCCGATTCTGAAAAAAATTCTTTGCTTGTTGAATTTTTTCCTTTTATTCAAATCAACATTTTTGGGGGTGGACTTGTCCTTTAAGTGCATGCTAAAGAAATCAAATTGAACAGCAAAATTTGCCTTTTAATTGTTGATCAACATTGTCAATCAATTTCACATGAAATCAAACCTAAAATACTTATATATGATGCACCACGCCGTACACCGGGGTACCGTAGTACCCCGGGGTACGGCGTTGTGCAGCGCCATCTTGTGTTGTAATAGTGTACAGTTACATTGTTGTCATTGTGATAGGGGAGAGATCAGTGTTGTGATCACGGTCGTACGATCGGTGCGACAATCATGACAATGATGGGGACAATGATCACAAAGCCTATTTCCTTTCTTTGATACAATCCTATGCCAATAATAGTAAACAAATAGAATAAAGTTATCATTTGCATGCATTAATTGTTACATAAGATCACTAAAAAGAAAAAAAAATCTGTACAAAACATTAAAATATACTTGTACACATTTTTGGTAACCCAGGGTACAGCGCAAAAAATAAAATAAATAATTCAACAAAATGGCAGATTATCATTTGGTACCCCAGGGTACCAAATACTGCATCATATTCCAATGATAACTACAGAGACTGCCAGGAAAACATTTCTTTTCATGATTAATCAAGCTCGTAGCTTTAGGACCCCTTCTACATCAGGCAGCGCGAGGTGTTCAGAAAACATGGCAGGATTCTTGTTTTAGGGATTTTTTTTATATTTCTTCTTGGTCAATGATCTTACTTTAATTACAAATTATAGCAAGAAAATATGTTGATTTATTGCTTGTAAACAAAGTGCCATCATGCTTTGTATAATTGTAGCAACTCAGTCCAAGACTCAGTGAATTAATTTGAACTATAGGGCCTATGCTCAAATTCTTTCTTTTCATTCTTTCTGTCTTTGCAGATCCTACTCAAAAACAAAACAAGGTGCCAGCTGCTGAACCCATATAAGCCAAGGCTAGCTCCATCCTGCTGACTCGGCTTTCATGGCTTTGCCTTCAGACAGAGCAATGTTTTATACATAGCAATGTTTTCCCGGCTTTCACTTTTTCAGCCAGGAGCCCCGCATTTAGCGGGGAGCTAAACTCCTTACTTGAAACTAAGAAGACAGTAAAACTAGTCGAAAACATCTGTCTGATTCATTTTTATTCAAATTTACTACCTAAATATGTTCAGATGGTATTTAAAAAATGGTAGGCCTATTGTTAAATTCTGATTTCGACTCGCCGTAGTCCGCCGGCGGAGGAGCAAATGTGACTGGTAATTACTCACATCTGGCAGGCCAAACTCAACTCATTCTCATTGGCCCAGCCATTGTATACTTCTGTTCTTTCCAAATTATTCTTTTCTCCTTTCGAAAAAAGGTGATACTCACCTGTGAATTCCTCAGTACCACAACTGATCACTGTACCATGAATTGAAGACAATAGATCACAGCCGAAAATACATTCTTGTTGGCGATGTGCGCTAATTGACTTTCAGGAGTTATCCGGTTCTCCATTCATTCAATGCCTCACAATTCATTTGCACACAATATATATTTTGCTTCCTATGGATCTATCTATGGCAAGCCATTTATGGCGGGCGGTACTGGACATAATTGTACAGGGTGTTTAAAAAAAGAGTTCAAAGGTCAGCTTTACATGTTTAGGTCTGGCACCCAGCAAGATAATTATTTTGATGTGTATACTACAATACAAGCATTATTTGCATCACCATTCACCTTTGTTTTATATCACAAATACACTGATGGGGGCTAGCTATATGGCCAGACAAATTCAAGAAGAAAAAGGGAAAATGGAAAGAAAAACTGTGAAATATATTATTTTATAAATATCATTTGTAAAATAATATTAATAATAGTATTACAAAATACAATTTTTGTATTAAAAAAGTACAAACAAAATCAATCGCTCTCTTCACTCACTCACATTTTTTTAGAAATTGTGCCCTATATGTCATTTTACGCCACTGATCAGGATCAATTGAAGCTTTATATGGTCATTTTTTTTCCCAAATATTTCTTCGCGTTAGCATAAGTTAGATACAACACTAAGAATGTCTTGTGTGTTTTTTGTTGTTGTTGTCAGGGACCTGTCCACGGAGGATTATACCCTCGAGTAACCGTTAAAAAAAACCTCCCGGCGTGGACAGGTCCACTTGTTTGTAAGTATTTTTTTTCTAAATCTAAACCAACACATAAAGTTAGCTTTGAGCTCGCAAAATAAAAAGAGAGAAACGTTTTTTTTTTCTTCACAACCTTTCTTCATGTTAAACAATGTTTATTCAATTTTGTGATTAAAACTAGCTCGCATTATCCATTCGCACTTTTTGAAAAGTGAAATTCATTATCTTCAGGAGTCTGTGAAAAGAGTTGTTTAAATCAGGGGCATATAGCTTTAGGGGGCTTAGGGGCACGTTTCCCCACAAATTTTGTGTGCCCCCTTTATGTTCCCTCACAAGGAAGCAAATAGGGTAAGAGAAAACAAACGAAGAAGAAAGGGATAAGTGGATTTTTTTAAAAGGAAAGATAAGAATGAAATTAGGGGCAGGGAATAATAAGAAAATAGATATCTTATAAAAATTTCACTTGCCCTTCGCGCTCTGTTCAATGAGATAGGCCTATATATAGTATCCTGGTCAGAAGCAAAGGTATACCGTGATGGGTCACGGCAATGGGGGCAAAAGCACAAAATTTTAGTCACTTAGTGGGTGCGCGAAGCGTGCTCAATTGCCAGGTATATTTACCTAAAGGTGCTTTCACAATTGCTCGTGAGATCGTTTGCGTTCATTTGGTCACAATTATGTTGCAGCACAGAATCATATCAGTTGTAAACAGTCGCACCGCTATTGTGAAAGGGACTTAATAGAGACATATTAAGGACTGTGCCTTTGAACGGATATGTATCTCACTGATCAAATAATGCGAGAGCGAAGCGCGAGCTGAAAATTTGTGATATTCAGACAAAAAAAGGACATTTTAAGTAAATTTTCAGCATTTTGCTCTGTGAATTTTACTCTATTTGTTGATATATGAATATCATCAGCCTGGAGTTTCCCTTTACATTGTCCCTTTTGGAGATCAATATATTATATTTTAAAATTCAGCTCGCGCTTCGAGCTCGCATTGTTTGCTTAGTGTTCATTTTCTATATTAATGAATCTTTAATTATGTGAAAGATTTTGATATGATATTCAGCAAATAACTCTTTTTCATGGCCATGGAACTTTTGAGGGGGCATTTCCCCAAACCCCCATCTGTACGCGATTGATATCCATAAGCGAAGGCTCCTCCCACCCCCCCCCCCCCCCCGAGAGTTTTTCTTTATAATAATTGGATTTATATAGCGCCTTTTCCAGAGGATACAAAGCGCTGTCGATGGCAAATTAGGTTTTATGGTGATATAGAGGTCAAGAGAAGAGAGGATTCGAAGAGATGAAGGGACTTTGTTCCAAAGACGAGGGGGAAGGGGGCAAGAGATTGAAAGCAGTTGAAACCAGCCTGTTTTCCCAGGCTGGATTTTGGGATGACATAGATCTTTGTTGCTGAAATAAATATGTAAGAAAGTAGAGTGGTTGACAGAGATTTATAGGTTTGAACAAGTATTCGATAATGTATTCTTTCAGAAACAGGTTGCCAGCATGACACCATTTTGGTTTTTGAAGCATAGTATTTGGTTCTAGATTAAAGCCCCAAGTATGGTTCTAGAATCTAGAACCATACTTGGGGCTTTGCATGTTTAGGAGAATAAATTCCTAAGGGTGACGATTTTTTTCTGGGGGTGCCGTTTGTCAGGACCCCCTTCCCAAGTTTACGGCTTTCCCATATTATGTTCTTCCTCCCCCGCCCCTTCCCCCTCAACCGCCCTTCCACCATCCCCTTCCCAACCCCACCCAACCACCACCGATTAGCCCCTTTCTGCATCTGCATTCAGAAGTTTTGGTGCATCAGGGTTTCAGCACAAACAAAATATCTGTTCAAAAGGATCTGAAGTTGGAGATTAAAAACATGGGGATAACATATATTGCCATTGACTTTTGCATTACGCTAGTCTTCGAAGTCAGACACCTTGGCCTTGAGATTTATAATTTTTATTTGTTGCATCTGATCCGCACCACAAAAAAGTCTGGTATTATTTTCCAATTACGTACAAGACAGTACCCCCACAGATTTCATGAGGTTTCCTCTTCTGCTATAGGCTAGCCTTTATTTCTTTTTTTTTTGGGGGGGGGGTCCTTTTCATGGCCACGGCGAAACTGACTACCAACGACAAGCCAGACTATATTGCTACGAAGATAAAAATTTGAAAGTTATTTTCGCTAGGTATAGACACTGCTGGCTCCCGGACTCACCATCCGCGTCAAGAGGGAACAATCGAAAATGGTTTCAGTTACCCGAGTCATCACCTCTTGGGCTTTTTCTTGTCTTATATAGATAATGCACTCGAACAATTAAGGGGCTATATAGACGTGCATGCGGGTTTTATCCGGGCGTCATTTGCATGAATTGGGACAATTAACTGGGGGCCCTAGATTGTGTACGGCATGATGCCTACTTCCTTTAATTCTTTTCATAGAAAAATTCCACTTTAAAGTGGTGCTGCTACGACCCTTGTCTATTATAGTTTGCATCTGCCGAAAACTGTACTCCTTGATTTGATGGGGATTTATTTAGTTTTGCAGATTTCACCTTTAGGCAATGTGAGCAGGGGCGGAGATCCTGGGGGACGGGGGGGCACAGTGCACCCCCCCCACACACACACACTTTTTGAAGCACTAAAAAGTGCCCTTTTTACGCAAGAAAAATGCCCCCTCATGTACACGTACTGTGCCTTTTTCACCTGAGAAGGATTAGGTGTTACCAAGTGCCCTTTCTCGTACAAGTGCCAATTTTTAACAGAACATTCCCCCCTCGATCGTGTTCTCAACCACTTACACCTGTGGACACTTTTTATGTGTTAGCAAGTGCCCTTTCTCCTATCAGTGGCGATCTTTAACAAAATACCCGCTCTCTAATTTGTTCTGTGTCCCTTTCACCTGAGAAGGGCCCGTTTTATAGTGAGCAAGTCCCGGAGCAAGTGCCCCCTTGCCTTCTTGTAAGTGCCTTTTCTCGAATCAGTGCCTCTTTTTACCCCCCCCCCCAAATAAAAATGCCCCTCACAAACGTGCTCTGTGCCTCTTTAACCTATGAAGGACCCGTTTTGTGTGTTAAGAAGTGCCCCTTTGAACAAAAAAACAATATTTCATATTTAGATGTTATTACTTATGAAGGAAAGAACTTTGTAAGAATAATCCTACGTGCCTTAATTAAGTCATGTGAGTGGAGTAAATAAGTGGCGTACAGATGTGAGTTCTAACCCCCCCCCCCCCAATTTTTCACGACCAAGAAGGGTGAAATACGATGTCATTTTCTGAATATTATGTCAAAATCTATCACAAAATTGGATTTTTATTTTTAAAATGTCAAATTTTTGCTCATTTCCTTGGGCTCACTCGATTCGCTCTCTCGCAGCTTCTTTTTCATGATACAACAAATCCACTCTCACGTATTGTGAGGTTAGTATTAGAATACTGACAACATATCTAGCCCCTCAAATTTTTTTGCTCATTACACCACTGTAGATAAGTTTATTATTTTTTTTTTAAGATAGTGCCCTTTATGGAAGAAAAAGTGCCCTTTTAAAATGCCCCCCACTTTCAAATTCACTCCGCCGCGCCTGAATGTGAGTGAGACCCTTAAATTTCCTTTTGTTTCGGAAAATTTGTGTCTGTGTGTGTGTGTCGGGGGGGTCTTTTTCTATTTTTACTTGGCAATGTATTTTAAAACAACCAAAATGAATCAATTTATCTTTTCAGAGAATTTTAAATTTCTATTTTTTATTATCATTTTTTTGTTTGTTTGTGCCATGAAAAATTGACATGTCGAGTAATCTTTAACGTTTTCTTATAAAAAGAAATTTCAAAAAAGTAATTCTGTGCCTTTATTTTTTCGAAACTGGAACATTTGACGGTCCTCAAATAATTCGTTTTCAACAGTGGAAGAATTGCGTTCCATAATCAATCATTACGTCATCATTGACATCGACATCGTAAACATCTCGTGACATATCTGCCGAGTCTGACTCCGAATTTGATAATTTCTTCTGAATTTATTGACAGCTGTTTTGTCATTGAGATTTTTTCCTGGTGGTGAGTGATTAATTTTTTTTCCTAAAATGAAGGTTTACATATTGTAATGTTTACATTTATCAAACTAATTTTACCTACATCGTGTTACCCGTCTTTGCTCTCGTCGGGGCCAGGCCGGGCCGAGCTGTGCCTGTGTCTGTGACTGGGTCAGTTGTATCGGCTATGCACGACTTGGCCCGGTGTTCCCTGCGCGGCGGCGGTGGAGTTCCGTGATTCCGCTGCATGCACAGTTGCAAGAGCCAGAGGACTCAGCTCCGCCGCCCTTCACCGGCGCGGCGCCGGTGGAGCCCAGCCAAGCACACAAACTAAGTCTAAGAATTGTGGGGCAAGCATCATATTATGACATATTATTGTGTCCTTGTCTGGTTTACGAAAAAAAGGGAAAGGAAAGAAGCACCCTCCTCGAGCTCGACGATTCTATTTACGAGTCATCAAATCTTTAATCAAGCTCAATCTTTTTCTCGAAGAAAAAGAGAAAAACTAAAAGAAAAGATTGGCATTAATTCGGTCAAAATGGTCAACTATTTACACTGGATGCACATGCGTGAGACACGTTTGTATATGTTTGTATATATCATATTCATAACCTGGCCTTTTTCGTAGAATGAGAGGAGTCGATCAAGAATTGTTTTGAAGTAAAGACCTAAATCATGTAAATAGACCAAAAGCTTCGGTCTCTGTTTTGTTGGTTGTTCCACTGAACTCCGTTGGCTCCACTCACCAAATACAGAGACCGAAGTTCTCGATCGTACGGGGACTCAATGGCCATATTATGCACTCATCCAATGAACAAGGTTATGATATAACCTTTTTCTCGGTTACATCTCCATGTGTGGCAATGTTTGGCTTATTTACTTTTAGTATATAGAACAAATGCTTGATTTTCTTACACTGTCAGTTTTCATTACATCTATTAATCATATAACTTGGCTTTTATGTAAATTTAATCCTTTAAATTATTTTTTCTTAATTAAAAATAGAGATTGAAAAATGAAAATTTTCTTGCCATTTTACTTTCCACCAATAGAGGGCGTACACAAAAATATGCCCAAAATTCAAGATTTTGAGCGCTCTAGTGAATACAAAAATTATTCCCAAGTTGCTATTGAAAAATAAATTGCAACTGTATGGAAATGAGTAATTTTGGTCACAAAAGTGATATTTTAATTGATTTTTTAAAGTGTGTGCTAACAGCATTGGCATACCATAGTCCTACCTGTAGATTCTCCACAGGTAGGATGGTAGCAGTGAACAAGTGATATTATGCACAGTGACAAATTTTGTACAACGGATAGCGGAGAGTGAATGCTAGCGGTCGTGTACATTTTGGGGATCTGACCCTAATTGTAATCGCTTGAATTGTGAGACTTGATGAATGCAATGTAGTTCAGTATTGTTGCATATTTGCCTTTAAATTAATATGTGTTATCCTTGAAAGCACAATTTGAATCATTCTTTCTCTATTTCTTGTGATCTTTATTTCTAAATGAATAAAAAACATGACACTAAAATTATGCCTCACAAACGAACAGTTTACTTGATAGATAGAGCTATTACAGAAGGAGGACTGACTCTTTCGAACGCTTTGCACCATGCGTGGCACCGCTATTCCCCTCACGGCAGGGTGGTCCATCACGGCACTTTCACACTTACAGGCGCAGGCCGCCCGTATATCAGCCCTAAATCAGATAGGGAAAGTTGACCGAATGCAATTTAAAATGCCGTCATTTGGACCCAATGGGTAATATTAATATAAATAAAATTTACAGATCATAATCAACGAAATATGAAAGTTAGGTCTAGATCTATCTCTTCAAATGTGTCAGTTCAAATATTTTTCCGAAAAGGTCCGGAGCTGAGGCCTGTACTGTGTGAATGAGCTAAGCGCGCGAGCTCAGAGCTCCGGCATCACACTCGCCTTTAACTTACACAAATAGGAGTACATGAGGCACCGGAGGATAGTTGACGATGCATCAATCGATGTAGAAATGCCCCGTAGATTCGTCGTTATATTTTCAAGGCAAACATGACCAAACAAATAATCTTACCATCGAAATCAAGTTTGAAGTACCGGTATGCGTTTCCCCCTCATTGTAATTTTTAAGACGGGCGCACAGGAAAAGGTTTAAATAACGCAAGACAGACATACATAAATGACTAATATCCAACTTTCTCCATACGTACCATGGCTGGGTTGAATCAGATTGTATTTGGTATGTATGCAAAGGGGATCATCTCAGAAGTTCAACCATACATCAAAGACGTACATCAGGAATCTGTACGAAGCGATATGGATGTTGAAAGTACAGCAAGTCTTGTTTTGATTTTGGAAAAAAACAGAGCTTGAAGGGAAGTTATGTGAAAGAACGTTGTTTACGGCGGTGCCTCGCAGGGACCTTCAAAAAATCACTGACCTCAAATTTTACGAGCGGGCTTATTGCGTTACGTAAGCAGGCTCTTTATTTCACCTGGCAGCATGCCGATTGATGTTAGATATCATTTCTTCGCCAGAGGGAGCAATAACAAAGGATTAACAGAGGAATTGGAAGAAGGATCTCCTTCTGTAATAACTCTGTTAGTTTGATACTCCCTTTGACATCTCATACAGGAAGCTACATTGTTACACTGGGATGATGAATAAAGTGAGCCACTGGAAGGAGTGTCATGAAATGCAGATAATGGTGATCGATTACATTGTTTTACATTCATTTCTAATACCGTACATCTTTTATGTGATGAATGAATGGTTTACCTTCTTAATGAAAAAAAGTTTTTAATCGTGAAAAAAACTTCTTTTCTTTGTAGATCTTGATATCGAGCTCCACAAGTCAAGTATGTCAGCTCCACCTCTATATGCTGGAACAACAAGTAAACCACCTCCATATACTCAACTAAAAGATGAAGGTCCTCCTTCGTATGGATCAATTGCTCAACATCGTAAGTATCTTCTCATAGCAGTACTTTTAATCAGTGGGTCAGGTCTATGAAAATTAGCAATTGCCAACCAACGCAATCAATACAATTTCAAAGAAAATATGGGAAATTATGGCTCCATTAATAAAAAGGCATATACAGGTGGGGGTAAAAAGAAGATACAAAAGGTGAGATTTGTGCATTTTTGGTTGAAGGGGTTTTTAAAACTATTCCCCCCCCCCCCCGGCCCCCCATAAGTGAACCGTTAATGCCTGTTCATTAATAGAGTTTGAATATTTTTCCAAATAAACGTAAGGACTCAGTCCAAATGTGAAATTTTTGATAGATCTAGATGTGGAAATGAATGCCTGAAAAGTGGTTGATATTCATAGTCTTTTGGTGACACTTAATTTCTATTTTGGTGGTGGCTAGTCTCCGCCGAAAAAAAATCATGGGCAGTCTGTTGTAAAAAACATGAGATGACTCGGGCCTAGTTATGCCCATATCACTTTTTGAAAGTTGTGATTTAAATTAAAAATCAAACATCTGTGTGTCAGGGACCATTTAATCAATGAACACCTGCAATCTTGTACAGTAAAGTTAGTAGATCATTTAGTGTTTATTCTATAGATTCCATTAGATGTACCATCATGTACATTTGATTGCTAGTTTAGTTATGTCAGAAATAATGTCATATCCATCAAATGTTCAGAATATTGAAATCCTGTTGACCTTGATCATAACACGAAGCACAGTGGCACTGCTATTATTCATAATACTTTATAGATTGGAATATAATACTTGCGCTTTGGAATTCATTATTCAATGAAATAAAAAGCAAAAACCTTTTCACAAAATCATGCTATGAAGGAAATGAAAATTTTACTGTCAGAGTGAATGAATATAAACCACATTATACAGATGAATGTGGTTTCTAGCAAGCATGTGGTAAATGGTCACAGGTGATGGTTGTTTTTTATTTTCATGTATGACATATTTCCAAACTATCATGACGTTTATACATGTATATTTTCTCAGGAATTGAACATCACAAGCTCTTATAGGCATCAAATTTTCATTTTTTTGGCAAGAAGTATCGTTACCTACTGTACATGTATTACATGATATATTGATTTACGAAAAAGCTCATTTTGATATGTTATTCATTTATTTGATTGATTTATCAGTTATGTATTACAATGTAGTTATTCTACTGTTTATTTTTCTAATGGAAATAGATGAATTCAATGAGGATTTTATTTTTAAGATCAGTTACATTTCACTTCTTTATGATAAAACAATCAGACTAGTCCTTAGAAAACATCCTGATCCTTTCTGTCTGACACAGCTAGTTACCCAGGAGGACAACCACCTGCTACCGGCTACCCCCCACAGGCAGGTTACCCACCCCAAGGTGGTCCCCCGCCCCCACCCAATGGATCTCAGTACTACCCACCCCAACAACCTGTAGTAGCTCGACAGACCACCTACACAACACAAGTAGTGGTGGTTGGGGGTTGCCCCGCATGTCGGGTCGGTACCCTGGAGGATGACTTCACGCTTCTTGGTGTCTGCTGTGCCATTGTCTTCTTCCCTCTCGGTATCCTTTGCTGTTTGGCCATGAGACAAAGAAGGTGCCCTAACTGCGGTGCCACGTTTGGATGATGCAGTTTTGCAGAACTTCGAATGAAACCTGTAATTGTCGTTGATTGATCAAATCTTGTATTAAATCAACATCACTCTTCAGCTTTATTGAAATGTCAGATTTGGTTTATATTGAAAACTGAAAACAAAATTGATGTTTTTATTTTTTTAAATATGTGTACATTGTGGGCCCTACTGCAAGCAAGTTTTGAACATTTGTACATGTATGTATGTTTGAGGAGTGAAACTTATTCATTAAACAACAAGTTCATAATTTGTGTAATTTACTTTTACATTTTACATTTATAAATATATAATCACTATTGATAAATAGCCTGGGGGAGGCCACTTGCATTGACGAGTGGATACCATATGCGCAACCAAAAAACATGTAAAAAGGACGTACATAATGTAATAAGGGTGTCAAAAACACTAATATAATTTTTAAAAGGGTATCTATTTCGCTCGGAAAGCTTCGTGTTGAGGGTCAAATTTGCGAGGATATACAAGACAAAAATGTTTTATAAAGGATGTACTTTTTGCCAGAAATAAAGGAGAAGTCCAACCACAAAGAAAATTTATTTGCAGTAAAAGAGCAAAATCAAAGAAGCATAATGCTGAAAGTTTTATACTTTCATTGAAATTTGAAAAAAAAAAAATTAAAAAAATTGATGAGTTGTGTCAGTTATTTTTTCCACATATATGGAGATCACAGTGATATTTTTGTTTTGGGGGACTTCCACTTCAACTGGGGAACGTTGAACTATAGCCAGTGTGTTACTTTGAGAGTCTCATCTGTAGCTTTAAAATGAAATCCCTTTTTAATCCCCTTCTTAGTCCACTCTTCCTGTCTTGACACAATAGCAGTGGACCCTGAAAGAAGCCTTGGTCCATGATGTAATCCACTGGTCTAATCCATAGAGTCTTTGTAGAAGTCTCATACTTCAATAACTTCAGAAAGACAAGATACCAGTGTACTATTCTTACCTTTTTTCATAAGTGGATACAAATTTTCATCTGGATCAGACAAAACAATACAAATAAATATTGTAGAAGAATCAAGTGCAAAGAATAGGGACTACAGCAACATGTACCGTATATATTTTTCTTACGCATACCTCATAAAATCTTGGAGGTTGTTGGTAATTCTGTCCAAGTTCAAACAGCTAACGGTTGTGGTAACACCATGTAACACCAAACTCTACAATAATAAAGTACTCTGATTGCATCAAATTTCAGGGTACACCAGTGATGTTTGATAGCCTCTTAGACCTGTGCTTGATAAAGCATTTCAGGGGCAATATCCAAAGACAGTAGGTGGTTTCAAACCGCCTCGATCACAAGAATCCCCGTTAAATTACGAGAACTTTTTAAGGCTAAAAAATACCCGTTAATTATTCCTGCATTCACACCGCCCCGAAACACATCCTTCGGGATGAGTTCCCGAAGTTACGAGCATGCGCAGTGTGGTCTGATAAGCAGGCAAGGCGCGAGATTCAAAATCACTAGCCCAGCAGCCACCCACGCCGCCGCGCCCAACGACACGTGGGGCTAAAAGTTCCCGTAATTTGCTTTCACATCGCCAAATTACCTGCGACCTTGGAAAAATCCCACGAAAGTTCTCGTAATTTCGCCAAGTACCTATTTAGCGGGTATTTTCTTTCAGGGAAATTACGCGTAGTTTGCTTTCACATTACCAAAATACCTGGTATTTTCTGATCGGGGTAAATTTCCCGATCAGAGAATACCTGGAACTGGCGAACTTCGAGGCGGTCTGAAACCACCTATTGATGTACACGTACTGCCCCAGATTAAACAATAGCAGTACACAACTTTCATCACATCATGATTAATCTCATTTCTGATTCTCAAATTGTCAACTATTCTTTATTTCCGAACGATTGATTTTCATACATTGAAAAAACAAATACATCGATATACACGGTATCATGGGTCTACATTCATGACTAATAAAATCATTTGGTTGCCATGATGATTGTGGACATCAATGGAAAGACCAGACGGGTTGAATTAATCACTTGACAACTCATCATGATCATGGAGATAAACTTTACAACCGAAATCACAAAGAGGGTTTAGAATTTGTAGCCAGAAACCATTGTTTATGCAGATTTCATGCACTTGCTACTAAGATCACACAGCATTAATGAGCTAACCATTTAGTCATCTCATCAAGTCAAAACAGTGGACTTACCGGTATTCATGATGCAACTTTAATAACAAGCATAATTAAAGTTGCATCATGAGTTACCCTTCCTGGTGGAGGACTTCAGGGAATGGAACTACAAGGTACAAGATGTCTATATAGGCCCATATTCTGAAGTCAGGTTGAACTTAAACCACAGTCTAAAACTGCTGAAATTATGGGAAGCCAAAAGTTAAAAAATTCTATTTATATTGTATATTTCTTATGTTTATTATTTTGTTTCCTTTTGCTTTCATGATGAAGAAAAATACTTCAGTTATTATTCCCAGACAATTATGAACCATCTGGGTATTGGGTGTCATAATCCATTGAATGTTTATTCTTAGGGATTTGTGCTCCAATTGGCTATCCATAGCTAAACCACAAATTTAAACCAGGGTTTAATTTAAACCTGAGTTCAGAATATGGGCCCTTGAGTAAAAATGAATGAACTCTTTTATCACAGTGGGCTAAAATGATCGATTTAGCACACTGTGATCATGAAAGCGTGCAATTTAGTGTGCTGTGATTAAAACATGTATTCATTGTTACTCTTTATAGACATCTAGAATTATGCGTAATCAATGCATGTAATTTTACATAATGTATTGTTTCAACCAAAAGATTTAAAAACCACCTTTGTGAATTTGGGTCTTTGTGGATATCTCTATGTCTAGTTAATGACTGTGCAATAGATAAAGTTCAGGCTGTTGTATGAAAAGAATTATTATTCTACATTGATGTAGATAAGCCTGTACTATGACAAAGATTGTAATTCTACATAGATATACTATGAAAAAAGATTATAATTCTGTATAGATCAGGCTGTACTATGAAAAAAAATATAATTTTACAAACCACTAGTATACATGTAGATCAAACTATTATTTTCTCGAAATTAAGGTCCTGTAGGCCTATATACCTGTAGTATAGGTTATTTATATATAACACTGAAATTATTATTTGTTGGACGTTTGATCCGAGCTCTGAATCACAAAAGAGATGTAATAAACGTTTTTGTAACTTTATTTTGCTTTATTCAAGAGACTTTTAATAAGATATCCTTAATTGTACATAACTGATGTTGTTTACCTGGTTCAGGTCTAATTATACATGTATTAGGCCATCAGTCATTGTTGTAGTGCTCAGTGCTAATATACAAATCAAGCAGCTTTTTTTTTTCATTGTTAATAAACCACCGGTTTTATGCACCATTTTGTATTTTACTCTTCTATACATGTAGTTGCATTTAGAACATTTTACTCAGGATAACAAAGTTCTCTTGCTAAAAGATTCCTTTTCAAGATTGTATTATTTCATTTATTAGTTAGAGATATATTATACAGTCATAATTGTTAGGAATGGGAATGAGATTTAAAAGTGGGAAAATAAGAAGGTTTGAAAGCAGCAAATTTACAAGACCTACGACCGATAAAGGCTACATGTACTATTAATGTAAGACTTGGTCTAAAAAGCTGAAAATAGCCTGCAATAGTCTAGCTATCACCTATAGATGTTCATCATTTATGTAACTGCCACATGTATGACAGCATTCATTTTTATTCAATATAAAATAAACAAGGCTCCACAGTCCACACTAACCTTTTCATCTTGGTGGCCCGGTCATTCCACCAAAATCTTCAATTTCATATTTTGGTGATGGCCTGCAAAACAAATTTGGTGGCCCTAAAACAATAGAAAACATAACGATTTATCAAAACTTTGGGAGCCCACCCGGGCCACCTAGTGTGGGCTTCTACAGAATTTTGGTGGCCCGAGTCTCATTTTGGTCACCTTAGGCCACTGCTAATGTCGAGCCCTGGTATATATATATATATATATATATATATTTATACCGTATATACATGTATCACTTTGGATGTGGGGTGAGTTCTGTTCATTAATAATGAATTTAAATTTCACACATTTATTTTTCACATCCGAATGAAATGTCAAATTGTATTTTCGTTAACTTATCCCAATTTTTTTTTTTTTTTTGCAAAATTTGCATTCCATTTTCATAATGCCTTTTAATGTATGTTATATTGTCGAAACATTAAGAATAAGAATAATGAGCACATATAAAATAATGAGCACATATACTTTGTATGTAGAGGAAATTGTAAATAAGATTATCTTTCTCTAATACATTCATATATTTTTGTGTCATACTTTTTCAATTTATAGATTCAAGATGGCACGTTGACAACAAGATATTTTATATTCATGGAATTTGTTCTAGTTACATATACTGATGTACATGTCTATTTCATGAGAATAGGGCTAGTTGAGGGATTGATTTTTATATTTCCATAATTCTCAATGGTATTTAGTTTAGTGGGAAAACAAATTGCTTTGTTTTAAAGGCAATTAGAACTTGTTAATAAAATTATTTGAGTGAGAGCATACAAGACAAAATGTGACTATGAAAATTTGAAAGAACTTTGACTAGTAGTAAGAAAGTAAGCATGTTTGAAATAAAACATCAACTAAATATCTGTAAGTCTAATGGGGAGATACAGGAAACATATAGGGAATTGCACTTACGGCCTTGGATATCTGGAATATCACTTGATTTTGAATTAAATTTGAATTTTCAAATTGTTATACCCCATAATATTGCTTATTTGGTTTATTGACTGTGATAAATGCTAAGGGCATCCCTCATTTTGTTATTTGTTTGCATTTTTCTTAAAGTGTGTCAAAATTCTTCATCTGTTTTTATTGGTCATAAAAAAAATCCTTAGTAAACATTTGTTGATCCTATACAAAGCCTATCAAATTGACAGAATATAGTATTCAGTGGGTTAAAATGGCAACATTTGAGTCATTTTGTGGATTCGAACTTGTTTTGAAGTTACGTCACTTCATTTGGCTAACTTGAAAAACTCCTGTGTGGAGTTAATACAAAAGTGAAAAATTATGAAATTCGTGTTTGAGACCTGATTTCATTAAAATTTGTATTTATTACATGGTAATTTATGCCATTGTGGTGGTTGAAAAACCTAAACTTGATGCACTTAAAAGAAAGTAGACCCTTGTTGTGTATATTAAAATCAGTATTACCAACTTAACTACAGCCTAGGCAATAATGTGATACAATGTTTTTAAGTGCAGAAGAGTATATGTTTATACATGTAGTTGCTGTGCTACATAAAGGTACCACCTATTACCATTGAGCTCTGTGTTTGATCCATGCTATTACCATTTATGTGATTGATTTGGGGCATCTTGATAAGGTTGAAAGGAATCGGGTGTAAAACACAGGAAAACTTGACCATTGCCAGATCATCATTTTAATCTGAACTAGTGACTGATGTTTTAAGGATGATAAACCCCTCAAAAAAAGTTATGCAACTCAAGTTTGAGTGCTAATAAATTTCTTAGTGTGCCATCATCATATGGAAAAGTGGTATCATTGGAAAGTATGATTATTCCTCTTTACGATCATGCGTCATTTGTAATGCTAGTGTTATCATGAAATATACAGACATGATAAATATGCAGCAATGTAAAAAATGAAATGTTGCAAAATTCGTTGCCATGTCATGTTTGAGTTCTGCAACTCAAACAATAAATTTCTTAATGTGCCATCATCATGTGTAAAAGTGATATCTTTAGAAAGCATGATTATTCTTCCTTACAATCATGTGTCATTTGTTATGCTAGTGTTATCATGAAATACACAGACATGATAATACGCAGCAATGTTAGAAATGAAATGTTGCAAAATGCGTCGTTTCCAATAGCGAATTTCCAATTGTTTCGAGGATGGACCGAGTGCATTCACTGTCACCTGCATGGTGGAAATTCTATAGAAATGGAGACTCTTGTTAGAAATCAATGCATTTTGCAACATTTCACTTCTGAGTTTTCTCAATGTTCAGGGTGACTGCATATTCCATGATTACATAATGGCAGCAAATGGCATGTCATTGTAAAGAGGAATAATTCAGCTTTCCAATGATACCAGTTCCATCTTTTATACTTCATTAACCAAAAAGATATCATCCCCCAGAACTGAGTTGCAAAACTTTTTTTGAGGGGTTTAGATAAATTGAAATTTATGTTTGTACTCTGATTATGATAATTACAGGAAATAAGTACTAATTGCATATTCCATGATTACATAATCACAGCAAATGGCATGTCATTGTAAAGAGGAATAATTCAGCTTTCCAATGATACCAGTTTCATCTTTTATACTTCATTAACCAAAAAGATATCATCCCCCAAAACTGAGTTGCAAAACTTTTTTTGAGGGGTTTAGATAAATTGAAATTTATGTTTGTACTCTGATTATAATTACAGGAAATAAGTACTAATTGATGTTCAGCGCACAATGGTCAGTTCATGATTTATATTTATTAATCGTTGCATCACGTGTAATATACTCTGCTTTATTAAAGTAATTAAATTTGGTAAATTGTAGTAAATGTGTTTTTCATTGTGTCAGAAAGCTGTGCCAGAAAGAGTGAGAGTAAAGAAAGTTAAAAGGTAGTTCAGCCTTGTGATAGGTTGGTTTGAATAACAGAAAAAAAAACGTAGAAAGATTATATTTCCAACAGAAATGACATAAATAATGGTACAAACCATTGTCATTATTATATTCAACAACATCAATAATGATTAACGTATAAAGATATATACAAAATATGGTACATTTTGTAGACAAATTGAAATATATAATTCAAATAGAAAAATGAGTATTTGTGGAAATGGGAGATCCCTTAATTGTTAAAATCCATCAAAGATTAAAAAAGATATATTTTGGTAATTTATTTTTTATTCTTGACATTGTACACAGATGGCTACCCCATGTTTCATATAATATAAATTCCATTTTATTTTTTTTATGCAACATGATGAATAAATTTCTTATAGAAGGGGCTTTTAAATGTGTCAACTGATATATCCCTATCACAACTCCATCACTTTCAAATTATTCGATTTTTTTTTTTGGGGGGGATCTACATTACATGACATAATGGAGGATCTGCTGTGACGTCACAAATCCTCACTTAAAATATCATAACTTGGTTATTCTTTGACACGGGCATTTTCATCAAACCTTCACCAATGTTTTCCTTTATTTTTATATCTCTATTTTTATTAAAACCAACTATCACCTTCATGAATTTCTCCTTTGAAATATGGAGGAAGGATATATTTCATTTTTAAAAAAAAGGTTAAATAGGACTACCTTGTAGGAATGATTCGCATGGAGTTTCTCATAAAGGCATAAAGCTAAACTGGAATAATTATAACGTGCAACATGTTGGCAGTGTGCATATTTGCGACAGCAAGGAGTTTGAAGAATAAGAAAGAGATGAGAGGATGATACAGAGAGAAGAGGGGGAAGGGTAGGAGCGATGAAGAGACGGATAAATGTGTAAGATTTGGGGAATAATTATATAGAGGGAAGGACAATATAGTAATACAAGGTTACAAAAATCCAGTGATTTATAAGAAAGGATGTATGAAGGTTTGCATGGTGTTATAGAAAATCACGGAAGTGGTTTAAAAATGTGGTGAGCCTTAGAAAGGCCGAGGAAAAGTATATAGATAGGGGTGAATAGACAGTGGAGGTTAGAAAGTAGAGTATCTTTCGGAAATGAGTTTAGGCCTGCAGGGGCGGATCCGGCCTTCGCCAATGGGGGGGGGGGCGGAAGTTTTTTTCAGCCATATTTTCTCCGTTCGGCCGCTCAAAGATGATTTTTTATTTCTTAGAAGGGGTAGTCCTAATAGTCAATTCTTAGCTTTATTCTTAAGGATAAATGTATAATATCATAATCCTTTTTTTTATATAATGCGAGCTAAAGTTGAATTTATATCTCATGTTTATTTTTTCTAAGATTTTGAACATTCTGGGCAATGTTTGTTATCTTGAAAAAGGTGTGTATGCAAATGAATAATTACAACGAACGTGATGCGCGAGCAGAAATAAACTGATGGAAAAGGTACCTGTTATAGACTGCTGAAGACCTTAAATATTTAAAAAATCAAATGATGCGAGCGCGAAGCGCGATCTGATTTTTTTTTTACATTTTTACCTAAGGAATGGAAATTCTAAGCACTTTTTGAAACAGAATAGCTATATCACTAAACAATTGATGCGAGCAAAAAAATTCGAGATTTAGACCTACTGAACGAGACAATTCAAGTTTTGTAATTCATGAAAAGGATGATTAAGTGGGGATCTTTCTGAAATTGATAATGCGAGCATAGAAAACTTTTATATACGTTTTGAACTGATCGAAAAGGCACCAGTTAAGGACTACTTCTTAGCCATGAAGACGTTACATATTTCAACAATCAAATAATGCGAGCGCGAAGCGCGAGCTGAAAAGTTTTGAAATTTCTACATAAAGAATGTAAAATTATAATCAATATATTTGATCGTAAACAGGATAGGTATATAACTTAACAACGAGAGGAAAAAACAATCGTGATTTAGACCTAAAAAGGGGACACTCTATTCATGTTTTGTAATTCATGAAAATAATGAGTAATAAGGAATCTTCCTACATTAATAATGCGAGCACAAAGCGCTAGCAGAACATTTTTGATATTGTGATC
Organism: Lytechinus variegatus; assembly: GCF_018143015.1. Taxonomy (NCBI): domain Eukaryota; kingdom Metazoa; phylum Echinodermata; class Echinoidea; order Temnopleuroida; family Toxopneustidae; genus Lytechinus; species Lytechinus variegatus. Next base: position 1,186,710 of record NC_054749.1, read on the forward strand.
GAAAACTGGATAATGGTTTAAATAGAGAACAAGTTGACTATCTGAATAAACATGCGCGTGCGCGTTTAATATTTAGACCTAGAATTTAGGCATGCTAAATAATCTTTTATAATGAAAATCAAAGCGAGCGCGAAGCGCGAGCTTAAACTATTGATATTCCGATCTGAAAAAAGTCAATTTCAGCTCTATATTTCAAGCACTTTGTAGGAAAATTGCGAGGTTGGTATAGCTGATGTTTTTTTTAATTATTATTAATTTGAGTTTGAACATATGACCGGGACATTCTTAGGACATGCATAATGAAAGTGACTATTTTCCTATTCCTCTTGCTAAGCGCGAGATGAAACAAAAGGGACAATTTGATTATTTATTAATGCTAATGAGGGCGCGAAATCTGATGACATTATGACCTGAAAACTGGACATTCCAAGCACTTTTGTAATTACAAATAGGATGCATCAGTTAATATATTTTAACCATTCATGCGAGCGCAAATCGCGAGCCAAAATTTTTGATTAACTGTCATGAAAAGGGTTTGTTGTATAATCAATTTTGAGACATACATAACTCGCCAATCATAATGCGAGCGTGCAGCGCTAGCTGACACGTTTGGACAATCAGACCTGAAAAGGGATATTTTGAAAACTTTATGGAATACGCGAAAATAATAGGTACATGACAAATCAAACTTTGCGAGCGCGCGTAGTAGGAGGAGTAGTAGAAGTAGTAGTAGTAGAGTAGTAGTAGTAGTAGTATTACATGTAGTAGTAGCAGCAGCAGCAGTAGTAGCATTACTAGTATAGTAGTAGTAGTAGTAGTATAGTAGTAGTAGTAGTAGTATAGTAGTAGTATAGTAGTAGTAGCAGCAGTAGCAGTATTCAGTAGCAGCAGTAGCAGCAGCAGCAGCAGCAGCAGTAGTAGTAGTAGTAGTAGTAGTATAGTAGTAGTAGATTCTGTTCAGGCTCGCAATCGCTAAATTCAGACAAAACAGTTTCGATATATAGCGCCATCTTTAGCCAGAGTGAAATCACTGTTCTCAATCACTGATCTGTATTGCTCACGATATTGGTCGCATTTTCATAATTGACTTTCGATATTCGTCAATCAAAACTAACTCCCATTAGACACCGCAAGTCAATCGTGAAAGGATTAAAACTTACTTTACATCCAAGGGTTTAAACGGTATCATGTGCATCATCGATACTCGATAGGCAGTTTTGTTAAAGTTTAAACTTCGAATTTGATATCAGGCATGTATTCCCCCCTTTTTTTAATATGAAACATGGCCTATCATTTTCATATGAAATTTAAATAGTCTACATGCCCATTGGCGGCGGAAGCCAAAAATTTAGGAGGGGACAAGCAAAAAAAAAAGGTATTCAACCCAAAAATTTTAGGGGGGACGTAGGAAAATGAATTGACAAGCAAAAAAAAAAAAAAAAAAAAAGGGCATCAACAACAAATTTAGGGGGACCGTCCCCCCCTCCTCAAATTTAGGGGGCACGTCCCCCTGTCCCCCCCCCCGCTTCCACCGCCTACGTACATGCCTGTGCAATATATGCCAATGTAGCCATTGTGCAGTAAAAATGTATCATGCTACCAATATATATGATTATTTTAACTTTATATAAGCCTGTCAAAAGGAAGGAAAATAAGGGCCAATTAGGGCACTTTTTAGCATTCTTTGGGTTTACTTCTTTTGCAATAGCATTTGACAATGTCAGGTGTAAAGAGAAACAAACTGCTTATAATCAGGAGCTTACAAATAATTTGCAAATTTTATAAACATGTTTAAAAGCACACACACACACATCCATCCTAAATGATTTTCGGTTAAAAAAATTACCATTATACGTATTATAAGAATGCCTATTTTCGTCAGGCTATAACGGCCATCTTTTTTTAATTAAAAAATTGCACAAATTAATAATTACCAAGAATGTATATAGCATTTCCATTTATTTAAATGCAGGATAAAGTAAATCGATTAAATGCCTAGCTCTAGTGCATATAGGTGCCGTACGTGACCGGGGATCGAACCCCGGAATTTAGAGGCCTTAGACACTCAACCACGGCACCTCCATTTTACGGTCATCTTGCAATTTTTCATTGTAGCAAGAATGGTCATACGTGCGATTGCCGGCACTCATATGCAGTTACGAATATGTACCTGCGCCTTATAATACGAGCAAGGGCGAAAATCTCTCACCCAAAAAGTAAGGTCATCTTGTCCAAAATACAGGTTTTTTCGATTTGGAATGATGTATTTCTGTCCATCATAAAAAGACCAAAAATAATAGGGGGACATTAGATATTGTGTCTCCCCTACTATTTTGGGTAGGGGGGACACGTCCCCCTGTCCCCCTGGGATTTCCGACCATGCTTACGAGTACATTACGAGTCCGTTATACAATCGCATAACAAACGCAAAGAGTCGTTTGTAAGGCGCCGTACGAATTTCGGTTCGTTGGGCTTTCTTATAAACGCCGTATGAGCCCTCGATGACACGGGCGTAAATCCCGGGGGCCTGTGTGGGATACATCCCCCCTCACACACACACTTTTCATAGAGAGGGGTGGCATGTACAATCATCCCCCACTTTTCAAGACAGAAACAATATTTTTTTTAAATCATCAAATTAGTAATTATCTGCGATCAAAGTGCTTAAAGGACAAGTCCACCCCAACAAAAATTTGATTTGAATAAAAAGAGAAAAATTCAACAAGCATAACACTGAAAATTTCATCAAAATCGGATGTAAAATAAGAAAGTTATGACATTTTAAAGTTTCGCTTCATTTCACAAAACAGTGATATGCACATCTCGGTCGGTATGCAAAATTAATGAGGGAACTAATGACATCACTCACTCACTAGTTCTTTTGTATTTTATTATATGAAATATGAAATATTTTGATTTTCTCGTCATTGTCATGTGAAATGAAGTTTCATTCCTCCCTGAACACGTGGAATTCCATCATTTTAACATTTTGTACTTCAAGCAAGGAGGTCCTAATCATCAAATTCGTAAAAATTGAAATATTGTATAATTCAAACAATAAAAAACAAAAGAAATAGTGAGTGAGTGACGTCATCAACTCTCTCATTTGGATGTAACAGGCTCGTTCATATAGCTATTTTTTTTTAAATAAGCGAAACTTTGAAATGTCATAACTTTCTTATTTTACATCCGATTTTGATGAAATATTCAGCATTGGGCTTGTCTGATTTTACTCTATTGATTCAGATCAACATTTTTCTAATTTGTAAGTGCAAATGGCAATGGAATTTTGAATATTTATTTTTCGATCTCGAGGGATTTAAATTTTAGAATGAATCTTTAGCATGTTTAGGATTCAAACTAACTCCAAAATTTGATTGGTTATTATGTAGGCTATATAGTCCACTTGAATTTACTTTAAATCTGTTAAATACAGGGATGAATTGCAAACCAAACCCCTCCTTCTCAGCACGAGCATATAACTTCAACATGGAGTTTGAAACATATTATTAAGGTCATTGCGTAATTTCCTTCGGCAAGAAATGTATCCACATTGTGCTGTACTCGACCCAGGTGAGGTGAATGGGTACCCGGTAGGAGTTATTCCTTGAACCCTTATTAGCGCTTTAGCACCTATTAATACGGCGGCTCAGATACAACCCGTGGTATGATACCAATCAAAGCGCAGTTGAGTATATGCACATAAAAACTGCGCTATATAAATAGAATATTATTATTATTATTATCATATGTGTATCATGCCCTTTTCCTATGCTAGTTCGTATCAAAAATATATGTCCACCATATATACATTACTGATATTACCCCGGCTGAGCTAGTCTACTGACATGACTGATAGTCACAGCTTTTTTGGTGAATTACTTATTGCCGGTACCCATTTGCCTCACCAGCGTGTGTGTGTGTATTTGAGTTTTGTCAGACGTGTATCAATATCAATCAGATATGATTATTTACGTCTGGGACCGACCTTTAATGTCACCGTCCGAAAGGCGTGACCAGTACATCTGCATCAATTTGTAACTTCCCTCTCCACAGTGTTGAGTGTAACAGAATTTTAGTAAATTTCTTGCTGAATGGAAACACGCTGGGAATCGAACCCAGTGCACGTCCCTCGGATTGATAAACGAGAGTCTTAACCACTACACCACGACGCCTCCATCATCATCATCATCATCATCATCATCATCATCATCATCATCATCATCACATCATCATCATCATCATCACCATCATCATCATCATCATCATCATCACCATCATCATTATCATCACCACCACCACCACCACCATCATCATCATGATCATCATCGTCATCAATCATATCATATCATCACCATCATCATCGTCTTGTCATTATCATTATGATGAAGACTATAGCAATGACCATCGGTGTCATAGTCAAAATTTATTCTCATGGATCCTCTGATGATCATCAAGGCCGACATCATCATCCTCATCATCACCATCATCATCATCATCACCACCACCATCATCACCATCATCATCATCATCATCATTATCATTATCATGATCATCATCATGATCATCACCATCATCTTCATTACCATCGTGATCATCACCATCATCATCATCACCATAATGATCATCATCATCATCACCACCACCACGACCACCATCATCACCATCATCATCATCATCACCATAATGATCATCATCACCACCACCACCACTACCACCACCATGATCCCCATCATCATCATGATCATCATCATCATCATCATAATGATCATCATGATCATCATGATCATTATTACCATGATGATGATGATGATCATCATCATCATCGTCATCATCATCATCATCATCCGTCATCAACGTCGTCATAAGATATACAAATGAGTGAATCAATTTAGTGATTCATATTCTCTAGATTTAAACCATATTTTGGTGTGATTTACATGATTTAAAGGACAAGAAGGGTCACTTTAGTTCGTAATCATGGTAAGAGTCACGATCAATGTTGTGGAGGTAGTAAAACTTTTTCTTTATCACCATCGAGGCTCGGATAATTACTTTATGTATCTATTATTGTTTCATTTATTCATTTTAATTTATTCATCTTTTGTTGGGGGCGGGGCAGTTAATCATAGCTATTATTATTGATATTCATATTTTGAAGAGCTCAGTTACAAAAGGGATTATAGATCAATTTTTCATCAAATTTGATTTTTTTTCTCAATGTATAGACTTTTAGTAGCTATATAAGATAATATCAAAGAAAAGTTGAAGTTCTCATTAAAAAGTAAACAAAATGGGTAAAAAACCCCACTTTTTGTTTAAAAAAAAAGGGTTAGGTGCATTTCAGTTTGGTTGCAATTTTTTTTTAAAAGAAAATAAAAAAATATGAAGACAGGTAGATTTATTTTTATCCCCAATATTTTGTTTACATGGTAGGGTATCATGAAAATTTAGTTTCGCATAAGAATATTGCAATATCGATGGGAGAATAAAAAAAAAAGATTTTCTTGGAGTGGCCCTAACCCTTTTTGCATCCAAACTCTCTTGGAAAGCTCATTTGTCAAAAGGGGTTAGATCAATTAACCTGTAGATTTTTAGTCGCTCTGACGTAAAGAAAATTTGAAATTTACATTAAAAAACGTGAATAAAAGTGGCAAAGTAAAACATTTTTTTTCATTCAAAAGAGATTGGATTCATTACAGTTTACTTGCAAAAGGAGGGGGGGGGGGGTTGATTAGATCCACAATGACAATTTTAGAAAAAAATATATATAGAAAAAAATTGAAGACAGGACGGTAGATTTCTTTTGTACCCAGTTTTATGTTCACGCGATAGGGTAGTACGTCATCATGACAATTTAGTTTCTCATAAGAATATTGCAATGAGTGAGAATAAAAAACATGATTTTTCTGGGAATGGTCCAAAATGGACCTAACCCCTTTTGCAAACAAACTCTTCATTTGCTATTTATGCTTTATAACGTTTAACGCTGTGAATAAATACGGAGACAAAAACTTTTGCTATACGCAGCATACTGAACCCCCGAGCCAACTCTCATGATCCTGGTTCTCTGTGCCGCGTAGTCGCGTACTATACAATTTCATGAGAAAATAGGGAAAATGAATCGAAATGAGAAAAAATGTAATGACAAACAAAGATAACACCAATTCAAAAATTACAAATATTATACAAGAACTGACAATATAGGGCCGATGCCAAAAACTTATTGGGGCCGAAATATTAGGTGGAGCCAAACTTCAGTAAACGAGTCGTCTAGAATCCCAGGGTAATCAATCGCATCAATTTGGTGTGATGGATGGATGAAAAGGGCCCGGTACAGGTGCATACGTTCAGGATTCTTATCTTCTGGGTGTTTAGCTTACATTAATTTATCGTGGATTGTATAGACAACTTCCTTTATGACACTACTCTGCTCATCTTAATTTGATGAAAAAGTCCTTTGGAAATATTCGAGGAGTTATTGGTACTTTCTTGTTGTACCGCTTGCTTGGTTTACTTCAGTTCGTCAAGTGCGGAGAAGATTTGGAGAAGGGTGTGTTACGTCGGCCAGCGCCAGGCATGGCAAGGGGCACGAACGGCGCGGGATTAGAGCCAATTCAATGAACACTCGATCGCGTATGAATGCATCGCTGGAAGTGCCGATGAATTGAGTGATCCTGCGATTGTTGTGGTTTCTATTCGTGTTTCATGCCCGCCTACAGCGGGTCCTAGGCCATAGTGCTGGATCACCGGTCAGCAATGTTGTCACCCTTCTCACGAGGTTGAGTAGAACTTGTTGTTTAGCTTTGCTTTGTGGAAGGGGTATTTTCAGACTCAGTCAGAGATGTGTTTTAGGCCTAATTTCAAAACAATGGATAAACAGAGTAACAGTGGAGGCTAACTTCAAAATTTAATCTTTCAATCGATTCATTCACTTTACACAACGGCAAGGACAAGGTCATGAAGATCAGAATGGAATGTGGTGGTAGTTTATACAGTATACAGTGCGACATATTAATGAATTTGTGAAAATTGTACTAATTATAATTATTGAGAGAGAGAGAGAAAGAAACATGAACTGAGAGCTATAAAACATTGACAAGATTAAGAACGAGTCGACCAGTGACAGTGACATCTCCAAGGCAATTGGATTTTAATTTCCTTGGATTCTTGGAAGTTGTAAATTTGACAAGCTTTGGAATAGATTCAACTCCAGATAAATGTAGTACTTGGTGGATATAAAGCAGACTTTTGTTGCAAACTCGTACTGCAGCAGCATCATCATCAGCCAGTTGTCTGTTAACACGCTTTAACATGGGGAAGGAAAGTGAGCTGGTTCAGGCTGTAAAGACTGACGATCTTCTCTCGGTCCAAAGGATTATTACCAAATTAAGATCCAAACACCGTAAGTTAATTATTTAAATTTCTATGTGTAATATTTATTTCTGTGATGTGTTTGTTATATGTTCTTGTATCCCATGCCAAGGGGTTGTGAAATTACATCAACTAGTAGGCCCTACAGTAGTATTAATTTAATAGATCTGGTAGATTTATTTGTTAATATTTTATTTTATATTAGTCTAGTTTTGATAATGTGTTATTTGTTGCATTGTCAAAAAAAATCAATGGTACATAATGAAGGGGAAGAAAATGAAGAAGGGAAAGAAGAGAAGATGGCAGTGATGTGGATGAAAGTCAGTCAAATTGAATGTACAGGTTGTATGGTATTGAATGTACGATTGTACAGTACATGATCGTGTGTAAACTGTAACTTACAGTAGATCTGGTAATAATAAGGTAATATAAATTAAATGCTGTGATTACCTACATGTATTACCAGTTTTAATGGAAAATGCATGTTTTTGCAGTGCAGTCAAATTTCAAGGTCTGTCTACGTTTGCCTATCTTAGATTGATTCCTGTTCTGTGTGTTATGTCTATAATGCTGTGATATTTTGCTCTAAATTTATGATTTTCATCATGGCATGCTTTCAAGGCACTCTCAAATTTATCTGATCTTTATAATTACATGTATTAGTGATTAGCAATGGATGCTTATAGATTGCCATGTTGTTGATAATATGAGTCTCATGAAAATCATCTGTCACTCAGTTTTTACTCTTGATTTCCATTTACCAGATGAAGATGATCTACAAAATGTCAACTCAATTTTTTTGTAGTACAGTACACTGTATTACTAGTGTATGACATGTTTACATACCTATCCTGAATTCAAGTATCTGGAGTTCTCTTGAGACTCATTTGCAACTGAAAACCGATTGAGACAAAATGCACCAATATAATAATTATCGATGAAGCGGAATGTACAGTTACTACAGTAGAAGGGTTGAGTATCATTTGCAAATCTTGTACATGTACATGCATGCATGCATAATTCACTGTCAACTCATGCGAATGTGCACATTGTGCGTGATAGAACTGTTAATCCCAGTCTAGTTAATGGTTATCAGCTTAGTCCACTGTCTGCTTATTAACTTTAAATCTGCTTATCATTCTGAATACATTGTACAGTGTATTGAGATATATATGTGTCGAGATCTACATGTAGGTGAAAGATACATGGATTGGCATGTTCACAATGTACATCTTCCTTTGTATTCATCATCTACAGTACTGCTATTTGATATCTTGGTACACAGAAAAGGGTTTTATTTGTTTAATTAGTCATTGGATGTACATTGTAGTTGATAAAGGATGAATAGTATTTAATACACACAGAACTGTGCAAGCTGGAGGTTGCAGTTGCATTCAGTTGCTTCTTATTCATCAGAGCTCTAAAGCTGGATATTAAAGACAAGATTTACAAAATTGGCTGTAAATTTCAGAGTTTGTTGGATTTTCATTTTTCAAAGAATGTCAAAATGTTATTCCCCCCAATTTTTACAGGCATTTCAAATCAAAGATTTTGTTAGCTGCACTCCTGCAGGACAGTATGCAGATGCACCTTTAAATATAATACAATGTACTTCACATGTATTGTGCTTGAGATAATGTTTAATGTTTATGAAGATATTTTATATATTTCTTTTGGGGGGGGGGGGAATGTTTTGCCATTGTATAAATTTCTTGTTGTATTTAGGCCAATCGCAGTTTCGAAGGGTTGCATTACTTGCATACGTCATGTGGACGTACACTGTACATGTACAATATACTCAACACTCTTCTGGAGAAGATAGACCTGTACCTGAATGGTACATATTTGAATTTTGAAACTACATCCTTGATTAGAGGTTTATTTCAGCAGACATGATTTAGCATCTCTCCACTGTGCCATTTGATCAGAAAAGTTTATTCCAATTTTCATGGGAGGGTGGGTAAAACAAACACTAACAGGACCTTTAAAGTCCAGTGCTTCTCGTGCAAACACGAAGGAAGGGTCAAGTATGGGGCATCAGGCATTCTTGACAATATGTGACGACTGAAGTGGGATATCCTGGTCGTGCTGTATAGCACAGTCCATTTGCCAAATGCCCAACTTCAATCTCACCGATGACAAACATCGTAGGCTAGGATGGGATGCGGCGGCAAGATGTGTAAATTGGCTGAGCATCTGGTTAGGGTGCCGTGAGCGGATCTGAGGGATTTGTGCATACATTGATCGGGGCATCCTTCCGGCAACATTGTCTTCATAATGAATGCCGTGAATTGGATGAGATGGAGTCACGCTATATATCCAAGGCCGTTTGGCTTGAAATCGCAATATAAAGGGACATGTCTTGCATTTTATTGGTGATTCTAATATGCTGTGGTAGCCTACAGATGAAAGATCAATTTCCCACGTACATGTATATCCTCGACCAGTGTGATTAGGCAAAATCTGATCCTGAATGAATATTGAATGGAGCGTAGGTGAATGAAATTTGAGACATTTGGTCAGAGCCTCAGAGGCAGATTGTAAACTATTGATTTTCATAGATGGGTTGGTAAGGGTTGTAATAGAAGTGTAAATCAATACACCAGGGAACACACTTGGCTAAATTTGACTTTTTTCAAACAAATACATGTACATTTCTTACCAGACAGATGATGTCTGATCGAGTAGTTGGGTCATTTTTATTTTTTTTCTACTTTAAGTACACATTATAGGCTACACTGTATTATACATGTATGCAAATAGTTTTTGTCTCACCTGCATAGCAGAGTGAGACTATAGGCGCCGCTTTTCCGACGGCGGCGGCGTCAACATCAAATCTTAACCTGAGGTTAAGTTTTTGAAATGACATCATAACTTAGAAAGTATATGGACCTAGTTCATGAAACTTGGCCATATGGTTAATCAAGTATTACTGAACATCCTACATGTACATGAAGCCAGTGTTAGGGTAAATCATACTTTCTTTCTACAATGTACATGTATATTTTCTTCATTTTCAATCTCTAATTAAACTTTTGCAATTTATTGATTTGAACGTTGGGATTCATGAATATGAATACATACTGTGAATATGCTATTAAAAGTGTCTCGTATTGCTTAGTATTTGATGGGTTTATGAAAAGGTTTGAAAAAGAATGGAATGAACCAACCCTCTTAAAAATGGATTCTGGTAGAATGGCCGCGGCTCATTCCACAAATAGCCCATAAGAGTAAGATAGCCGACAGCAATCGTTCCTTGAGTCATCTACATCCATTTAGAAGGGGAGGCTACCAAACAAATCTGTCTTCAGCAGCTGTATAGTGTCACAATGCGACTGTAAGTCTATTTAGTGTTAACCCCTAGTAACCATTCAGCTTGTATATAATAAAAGGAATTTGGGTGGTTGACTCTTGTCATAGTTCCAGAGTCAATCAACTGTATCTTTAAGTAAGTGATCAAACCCGCTGGGGTGTAAGGATTAGAATTTTACTTTGACTTCTTGACAATCTTAGGTCATGAGCATTGGGTCATTTAACTTGATATATTTAGTTAAGTTCAATGGGGCTCTAAAATTCTATAGATGTTTGTTTTTATGTATGAGAGGAAAAGACTGTTGAGAATGTTTGAGATGGGAGTTTTGAATAGGTGAAATTAAAGCTTGGATAGTTGAAGTAGTTTTAATTGGATATGTTCAGCGTGGAAGAGTAAAGCAGAGGAATATTGAGAATGTTAATGACTTTGTCTTTGTGAGAGTCGAGATGGAGTGGTGTTTGAGTAAAAGCAAATCAGAAATCGTTTGATTCTCGGGAGAGGAAGACCCTTCCACATTTGGTCTTAACTCGGAGTGTGAGGGTGTGGTTCTCGTAGGCCATTACTTTGGGTGTATGTTGCAGGCTGTGTAGTGCAGGCACAGCGGAGTCTTAATCCCCATCGTTGGCAGGCTGGATCCAGGCAGCACAGGCCAGGTAAAGCCACCACATCTGCCCTCATCTCACCAGGCACGACTGTTCCAAAGAACTGGACGAGCTGGGCTCGTACTTCATCCTTGAACTCAGAGTTCGTGACTTGTGATTCATCGTAGCAATCTTGTGGCTCTCAGCCCTCATCATTTCGTCCGCGAATCTGGACTGGCTTTTCGTCGAGAGTTCGCTCGCTTTACTTCGCGCCGTCGAAGCCACCGCAGTTCGCTCTTAGACGACTATATTCATCGGACCAACGATAGTCATTGACGATGTCGAAGGGGTCCTTATTCTGAACTATTTAAATTATAACCAGATTAGATATACTACGGTCCAGTGTAGGTATTCATCCAAGTATAAACCCTCTTTTGATGAAACTTAATTGGTGGAATTAATAACCAAAAATATTGTCACGTTTGGATGCCAAATTATTAGGCCTTGATTAAATATAAATAAATCACTCTCATTAGATACCTATTGCAACATATTCAGTGTAGGTTAATTCATGCTGATGTTAACTGCTGAATACAGTTTGATGTTATGTTGATATGCATGTGATTCATGATTTATTTCTGATTATTCAATTTCTTTAACTATATGTACATTTATAGAGCTGGTCGCTCTGAATTAAATTTATGTTACATATAGATATTGAATGATTGTGTGATTATTGCAAGTGGTAACTACTTTCGTTTCAAACAGAACCAAATCTATTACCAGACTGGGAATTTCAGTCCCAAGATCTGACATTTTGGCGACCACGAAGGGACTCTCTTGTCCATTTGATAGGTTAGGTTAATAATGAAATGATTGTTATCATTGATTGTAATTATACTTGTATGTAGATCTGATGATATTTTGATCTCTTTTCCATTTGGTTGTTTTTACAAAGTTGTTGTAGGTCCAAGGTTGTAGAAGACAGTGGTGCATGTGGAGGTCAGGGCAAGGAGGCTTTACTGCGTGTACGCCTGTACGTGCCAGTGCTGTGTGCATCGAGGCTTCATTGCGCTGCGTAAACTGTCTGCATATGGTAAGTTTATAACTAAACCTGTGGAGTGGCCTACAGTATGGAGAGAGACAAGTTCATTGCACAAGGAGAGAAGTTTGGTTTAGAGGGTGATAAATTGAGAGCATATGTTGATGGATGTGTGCGAGAAGCTAGAGATGAAAGAGCAGCAGCAAGGAGTGCTGAGGTTGCAGCTAGGAATGCCGAGGATGAAGCTAGGAAAAAAGAATCAGAGTTATTAGATAAACAGATTAAACTTGAAGAGTTAAGGAAAAATAATGGGACAGAAAATGTTTCACGTGCAGGGCATTCACATAAGCCTAGTATTCCGCCCCTCCCTGTTTTTCAAGAAGGAAAGGATGACTTAGATAGTTATTTGTCTAGATTTGAGAAACACGCCATAATTGTGGGTTGGGATAGGTCAGTATGGGCACCTGCATTGTGTGCGTTGATGTCAGGTAAGGCCCTTGATATAATTTCAAGACTTACAGTGTCCCAGGCTCAGGAGTATGAAACAGTAAAATCCTCACTTCTTAAAGGGTATGATCTTACAGAAGAAGGGTATAGGACTAAGTTCAGGTACGCTAAACTCAATAATGGTGAGACCTATGTGCAGTACGCTTGCAGGATTGAGAAGTATCTCAATCATTGGATTGAGCTAAGCTCTTATGATGACAATATGGAAGGTCTGAAGAGTTTGCTCATCCAGGAGCAAGTATATAATTCATGTGGAAAAGAATTATTGATGTTCATCAAGGAACGTCACCCCTGTAATCTGTCGGAAGTTCTAAATCTAGCTGATCAATTCAATGAAGCCCATGCAGATATGAGAATAAGGAGAATGAATAAAGCCCATCAGTCCAGTTCTAAAAATGTAAATCCTAATGTGAATAAGAGTAATAACAATGCAATTAGTCACACTAAGTCTGAAAAACCAGGTAAGTCCAAATTTGATGACAAGAAGTGTTTCAATTGTAATAAATTTGGACATATCTCTTTTAATTGTCCAAACAAGAAAGGTCGTCGAGAGATGGGAGCCAGTGTTGTCGCAGGCAGGTCAGCAGAAGACACATCAGCTGGAGATGATGCTGCAGCAGGACCTACCGACACTAGAGAGATGGCCGGACACTTCAACCACAAGAGTTTGAGTCTAATCATGCAGGAGAATCTCACAGAAGATGGAAGCGGAGTGAAGTTGGCATCTGGTGACACTCTACCGGTACTATCGGCAGTGGCGAGTGGATCAGAAGTGGAGATGCCAGTCGTCGATGGATTGGTGAATGGGAAGCCCGTGGATGTTCTTCGCGACAGTGGTTGCACAACAGTCATAGTCCGATATGAGTTGGTGCGTGAAGAGCAGTTCTTTGGAGATAGGCTGACGTGTTTGCTCGTCGACCGGACGCTGAGAAACTTCCGACGTGCCAAAATCGACATAGATACTCCATACTTCAAGGGTAAGGTAGAAGCTCTATGTGTACCAACCCCTGTTTATGATCTTGTATTAGGTAATATTCCTGGAGCGAGGCAACCAGCTGATCCAGACGGAGACTGGACGCCAGGAGATCATCAAGGCAGTGCAGTGGAGACAAGAGGGCAGAAGCGGCAGGCGGGACGGACAAGGCCTCCTCTTCCTGTACCCAAGCCACTAGAAGACATTGTGTCAGTGGATAATCTCATCCAGGCCCAGAAGGAAGACAGCTCGTTGGATGCCTCTAGGAAAGCCGCTGAGAAAGGAGAAAAGAAGATAAGTAAGGGTGGAAATTCATCTTGCTTTTTCTTTAAGAAGGATGTACTCTATAGGGAATACATGGATGCAACCCCAGGGTCAGATGTTCTGTTACAAGTTGTCGTGCCCACCAAGTTCAGAAATCAAGTCTTAAAACTGGCTCATGAGTCGATTCTAGGTGGCCATCTAGGGAATAAGAAGACCTGTGAAAAGATCTTGATGCATTTCTTCTGGCCAGGTATGCATGCAGATGTAGTCCGGTATTGTCGGTCATGTGGGCCATGTCAACGTACTTCGCCGAAGGGAAAGGTCACGAAGGTACCTCTGGGATCAACCCCTCTCATCGATGAACCTTTCAGACGTGTGGCGATGGACTTGGTTGGACCGATAGAGCCGGCTAGTAGTAAAGGTAACCGATTCATACTAACTGTTGTAGATTATGCTACTCGTTACCCAGAAGCAGTTGCGCTTCGCCGTATTGACGCACAGACGGTTGCGGAGGCACTGATGGACATCTACTCCAGGGTAGGGATACCACGAGAGGTGTTGACAGACCGTGGCAGCCAATTCACATCAGAGCTGATGAAGGAAGTGAGTCGTCTACTCTCCATCCGGCAGATGACTACTACACCCTATCATCCTGCTTGCAATGGGCTAGTTGAACGCTTCAATGGTACCTTGAAGTCCATGCTCCGCAAAATGTGTGAAGAAAGACCCAAGGATTGGGAAAGGTATCTTAACCCCCTCTTGTTTGCTTACAGAGATTCAGTGCAGGAGAGCACAGGCTTCTCACCCTTTGAACTCCTGTATGGGAGAGCAGTTCGAGGCCCTCTTGCTATTCTTCAAGAGCTCTGGACGGGTGAGGTTGACGAGCCAGATACCAAGACTACTTACCAATACGTACTGGATCTGAAGGAGAGGCTGGAGTCGACGTGTCAACTTGCCCAGCAGAATCTCAGCAAATCAGCAGAGACATACAGAAGACAGTACAACAAGAAAGCCAAGGAGCGAAAATTTGAAGTCGACGACGAAGTTCTTCTTCTACTTCCAAGCGACAACAACAAGTTGTTGATGCACTGGAAAGGACCTTTCAAGGTGGTGCAGAAGGTAGGACCTCTCGACTACAAAATCGATTTGGACGGGAAGACGAAGACATTTCACGCAAACCTTCTGAAGAAATATTACAGGAGAGAAGAGGTAAGTGCGGGAGTGTTTGATGTTGTTTGTGTCTCTGTAGTGGACGAGGACGTATCCCAGGATTGTGAAGGAGAGAGTGAAGATGTGGACCCTTCGGTAAGAAAAGACATTCTTCATCTCCCTAATCTTAACCCTACAGAATCACTCAACGATGTGCAAATCAGTCCACAACTGGATGATCACCAGCAAGAGAAAGTCAACTCTCTTTTACATGAGTATGAAGAAGTCTTGACAGATATGCCGGGATCGACAAACCTAGGTAAGCACGACATTAAACTTGTCACTAAGGAGCCCATTAAGAGTAAGCCGTATCCATTGCCACATGCTCTGCGAGGTAAGGTGAACGAAGAGGTTCAAAAGATGATGGATTTAGGGATAGTGGAACCGTCCAATTCCCCTTACGCATCCCCTGTTGTTATGGTAAAAAAGAAAGATGGGTCTATTAGGTTTTGTTGTGATTATCGCAAATTAAACCAAGTCACCATAACTGATGCAGAACCAATTCCCGATCAGGAAGAAATATTTGCTAAATTGTCTAGGGCCAAGTATTTCACTAAAATTGATTTAACCAAAGGTTATTGGCAGGTACCCCTAACAGAAGAAGCCAAGGAGTTGACGGCATTTGTGACACCAGAAGGTTTGTACCAATTTCGAAGCATGCCTTTTGGGCTAGTTAACGCTCCAGCAAGTTTTAGTCGGATTATGAGAGATCTACTCCGTGGATTGAAGTATGTAGACAACTTCATTGATGATATTTTGATTCACACGGTAAGTTTTGAGGAACATTTGGATACCCTCCGGGAGGTATTCGAGAGACTGAAGAAGGCCAACTTGACGGCCAGACCAACGAAGTGTACAATCGGATGTGTAAGTATCGAATTTCTTGGTCATCGAGTAGGTCAAGGAGAGCTTCGGCCAGTGCAAGACAAAGTCAAAGCAGTGCAAGAAGCTCAAAGACCGAAGACCAAAAAGCAACTTCGATCCTTTCTAGGTCTTGTAGGTTATTACAGGCGATTCATTCCGAATTTTGCAGCCATAGCAGTACCCTTGACTGATCGAACGAAGAAGGGGGAACCACTTCTCGTGAAATGGGGAGATGCAGAAGAGGCAGCCTTCAATACCTTGAAGACGAAGCTCGCTAGAGAACCCATCCTCCATCTTCCAGACCTAGATCACCCTTTCATCTTGAGGACCGATGCTTCAGATAATGGCCTCGGGGCAATCTTGCTTCAGGAAACAGAAGGTAAGAAGTTTCCGATCGCCTATGCCAGCAAGAAGCTACTTCCAAGAGAGCAAGGCTACTCAGTCATGGAACGTGAGTGCTTAGCGGTTGTATGGGGAGTTCTGAAGTTTGAACCGTATCTCTATGGCAAGCACTTCCACCTAGAAACGGATCACCAACCTCTGAAATGTATTGCCAAGTCGAAGGTGGCAAACGCAAGGATCCTGAGATGGGCTCTGCTACTACAGCCGTTCCGGTTCACCATCACAGCGATCAAAAGTGTAGAGAACGTCGGTGCAGACTACCTAAGTAGGATACCGGATAATGATTCTACATGAAGCAGAAACCAGGATTAGTGCTTTTGGTTTTCTTGTAAATACCTTTACATTTGTATATATATATTAATTGTTTGATTTTCCTTCCAGGTTCGGAGAAACTCACTCCAAAAATTATAGAAATTTCTTGAAGGAAGGGGAGATATGTCACAATGCGACTGTAAGTCTATTTAGTGTTAACCCCTAGTAACCATTCAGCTTGTATATAATAAAAGGAATTTGGGTGGTTGACTCTTGTCATAGTTCCAGAGTCAATCAACTGTATCTTTAAGTAAGTGATCAAACCCGCTGGGGTGTAAGGATTAGAATTTTACTTTGACTTCTTGACAATCTTAGGTCATGAGCATTGGGTCATTTAACTTGATATATTTAGTTAAGTTCAATGGGGCTCTAAAATTCTATAGATGTTTGTTTTTATGTATGAGAGGAAAAGACTGTTGAGAATGTTTGAGATGGGAGTTTTGAATAGGTGAAATTAAAGCTTGGATAGTTAAGTAGTTTTAATTGGATATGTTCAGCGTGGAAGAGTAAAGCAGAGGAATATTGAGAATGTTAATGACTTTGTCTTTGTGAGAGTCGAGATGGAGTGGTGTTTGAGTAAAAGCAAATCAGAAATCGTTTGATTCTCGGGAGAGGAAGACCCTTCCACATTTGGTCTTAACTCGGAGTGTGAGGGTGTGGTTCTCGTAGGCCATTACTTTGGGTGTATGTTGCAGGCTGTGTAGTGCAGGCACAGCGGAGTCTTAATCCCCATCGTTGGCAGGCTGGATCCAGGCAGCACAGGCCAGGTAAAGCCACCACATCTGCCCTCATCTCACCAGGCACGACTGTTCCAAAGAACTGGACGAGCTGGGCTCGTACTTCATCCTTGAACTCAGAGTTCGTGACTTGTGATTCATCGTAGCAATCTTGTGGCTCTCAGCCCTCATCATTTCGTCCGCGAATCTGGACTGGCTTTTCGTCGAGAGTTCGCTCGCTTTACTTCGCGCCGTCGAAGCCACCGCAGTTCGCTCTTAGACGACTATATTCATCGGACCAACGATAGTCATTGACGATGTCGAAGGGGTCCTTATTCTGAACTATTTAAATTATAACCAGATTAGATATACTACGGTCCAGTGTAGGTATTCATCCAAGTATAAACCCTCTTTTGATGAAACTTAATTGGTGGAATTAATAACCAAAAATATTGTCACGTTTGGATGCCAAATTATTAGGCCTTGATTAAATATAAATAAATCACTCTCATTAGATACCTATTGCAACATATTCAGTGTAGGTTAATTCATGCTGATGTTAACTGCTGAATACAGTTTGATGTTATGTTGATATGCATGTGATTCATGATCTATTTCTGATTATTCAATTTCTTTAACTATATGTACATTTATAGAGCTGGTCGCTCTGAATTAAATTTATGTTACATATAGATATTGAATGATTGTGTGATTATTGCAAGTGGTAACTACTTTCGTTTCAAACAGAACCAAATCTATTACCAGACTGGGAATTTCAGTCCCAAGATCTGACATATAGCCAAAACAGAGTTAAGAAAACGAGAGGGACAATGGTATTCTCGTTTCAAATTGAACAGGATTGAAAGCAAATGTTTTGTGGCAACATTCAATTCAACCCCAAAGAATTTATTGATGGGGTGCTTTTCTCTCCATTTTGTTAGGGTGGAATAAAATGGTTGAAAGGGTAAAAAGGTGAAGGAAATTCAAGCTTCATGACTAATTCACCTGCATACTGTACATGTACCATTTACATGTATTCAAGAGTACTCTTATTTTATAAATCGAGGTATTCCCAATCATTGCTATCTCTCAGTACGACTGGATTGCTGTTCTGTTCATACTGGTTTTGGGAACCCCTCTAGTCATTATGCATCAATAGAGGATTGTCACCTTTTGCCATGAAATCTGATTTGAAAGCATTTTAAGAGTAGTGCCACTGATTAAACCTTCACAGGATTTTTTAACCATTTAGGGGTGTAGAGCTCTGTATCTATTGTACAGTACTATTCACCTGCTCAGTTTGCGTTGTTCCCTTCTCTGTGAATAGAGGCTCATCTATAATGGAAGAATGTGTTGTAAAGCTTTTTAAATGGCAGATATTTTATAATCCTTTTCTGTTTGGAAGCCTACATGTACAGTGTACATGGATAATTTGTATATTTTCAACATCAGTTTTTAATAGATCTATGTAAAAGGTGATGGGGGGGGGGATATCATAGGGGATCAGGAAGGTGGGGGAATCATGGACCTACATGTACTTTTGGTTGAATCGTACTTGGTAATTAGACAAGTGCTACGTGTACATGTTTTATGATAAGCAATAGTACAGTAGACATTTTGCAAACTTGTTTTAAAATCTTTTCTTTTGGTTCGTGCTCTTTTTCTTCGCTCTTCATTATGCATGCTTGATAACAATAATCATGTCACTATGTACATGTACATGTATAGATGATTAAATTTCATAAGAAAATACCTACAGAAATTTCTTTCCTTTTTTTGCTCAAAATTGATATGTTGATTTATGTACATAATGTATTATTGTTTTCTGTTATTTGTTCAAATTCAGGTTGTTTTTTTGAACAAGTAGGCCTACATGTATGTGATTTCTGTTCAAGTTTAATCTTCAAATATTCATTTTGACAGCAAACATAGACAATGCGTTGACTTTACAGTATAATTTAGGCTTACTGTACATACATGCATTGTAGATTGTACACATTGACATTTTGTACATGTACATGTAGCGCCTTTCACATGGTAAAAAAAAATTGTAATTTGAATGATGATTCCAGTGCAAAATAAGGCTAATGACCAATATTTAGCACGTGTGAAACCAAACTAAAACATGATTAGAATCACAAAGCTAATCACAGTCACGATTATAATAGCAATCATCATTACAACGATGATTCAAGATTCATGTGTGAAAAGGCCCATAGTTTAAATGTAGGCATTAATTTCTCTCTCTTATTTTGGAAAACTATTCTAGGTGATACATACAGGTTACAGTATAGATGCATTTGTATTTATCTGTATTGTGAACATGATATTCCAAACGCAATACCTGAGAAGCTTAAACACACATTTAGTTGCACAAAAGGCCATTCCGATTGGAGAGAGAGGGTTCAAGTTATCAAAGGCCTCGGGTCATCTAAGGGTGCGTTTATGCGCCACCTTTTTTTTAAAAAGTAGAATAATTTTGAAACATGTTTTAAAACATATTTCTGCTGAATCATGTTTGTGCTCAACGTTCTCGTTACCACGCGTCACGCTTGGCGGGCGCCGACAAATTTCAAATCACAAATCAGAAAGATTCAAAGGTTTGAAAATTCTGTAGTTTAATGGAGGCGCACATGTGGGCATAAACATAAATATTGTAGACATTCATGTGATACATACTGTACGTTATGAATCTTGCCTAGAAAATCCATCCTTTGGCAGACTTTGCTCTGTCCATGGACCTACTAGTGCTCTGTCCCTCTACATGTATTTTATTCTGTATGTTGCATCTAGGTTGTGGCCAAGCAGCTAATATTCATTTTATTAGAAGATACATATATGGCAAGTCATATTGAGAATAAAAAAGTGCAGATATTGTTTATTCTGGGGCCCGTTTCATAAAGGACTTGCAACTGTTGTAACTTTGCCATTACATGTATGGCAATTACCATGGTAACAGGGCTCAGCAGCCAATCAGAATCAAGGTTACCATGGTAGTTGCCATAAAGGCAAAGTTACAACAGTTTCAAGTCCTTCATGAAACGGGGCCCCTGGTAGACCATGATGATTGGAGATGTGATGATTGTCAAATGTGAACACAGCTAGAAGATGAAGAATTGGAGGAACTGTATCCCCTTAGAGGGACAGGTGCAGTACACAGTAAAGCTAAAGAGAGGAATTCTTTAGAGGGATTGTGAGGTATGATGTATCAATGGCTAAAAATCTTTAAAGAGATGGGGGCAGAAATACTCTAACATTGCATGGAATTACATCAACACATCCATGGCAGTGAATTTTGAGTGCCCACACACTTTAAATTGGATGAGATGAAGAGGACAAGATGATTTGAGTAATTTTTGAGAATCTCAGCACTGATGTGATTGATTAAAATAGAATAAATTGAAAGTTTATCATGTACATGTATCTACATGTATGTAAATGCTTTTCACACTGCATTTCTTAAAAAAAATCCATACTATCCTCAATCCCGGACTATCCTTAACCCCCCATACTATTTTTTTTTTTTTGGGGGGGGGTTTCAAACTGTTTTTCTTAACCCCATACTATTTTCTTTGTTACAGCCGGGGGTAACGCTTTAACCCCTGATCATTGCACAGCTCATGAATTTGGATGATTTTGCCACACAGAGCATGATTAACGTGCAATTTCTACTCCTGTGATTGGCTAATTCTTAACCCCGCTTTTCCTAAAGGCCTGGTCACACCGCCCGAGCATTGTTGGAGCGGTCGTGGAGCGGTAGGGAGAGAGGGTCGAATTTTGCTCACAAAATTGGGGAAAAAATCGAAAAAAAAAAAATCGAAAGTGGTGAATGGTAGCGAGCGGTGATGATTTTTTCTCCCCCCGCTCCACGACCACTCCAGCAATGCTCGGGCGGTGTGACCAGGCCTTTAGCCACGGTTTTGTTTCATACTGCATCTCAAAGCATCACAATTGTACCCGGCTTTTTTTGCAGATAGTACCGTACTATTTACCGTGCTAGACCATAAACATAGTGTGAAAATGAAATGGGCTTTATAGCCTAACCCGGGAAATCGGTCGGGCTAAGACCCCCCCCAACATGGAAATGGAAAAATGAAGAAAAAGCAATATGAAAAGTGATTTATACTGTAGTTTGCAACTTTGCATACATGTACATGTACAATGAACATGTACACTCACTGTGAACCCTCCAAACACAATAATAGTAAAGTCTGTATCTTGATGGTGGATGAAAAGTTGAAGTGTGACCTACATGTACATTTGTATTGATCAATAAAACAAAGTTCATCAAAGTACATAGCCTACTTACAGGTAGTTGACTAGCTCCATTAACCTTTAAAATTGTACAATGTACACATTCAACATAGAGCATACATGTACATGTACAGTATATTGGCATAAATACTGCAGCTATAATGTCTTTGTGGCTCTTGGGCTTAGCGTTCAAAACAGTTTTAATAAAGAATACAATGTAAAATTAGAATTTGAAAAGATATATATACCCCTGTACCCAATACTATGTCACCAAGGTAATAGTTTGGTATTATTAAACAAGCTAACAATTTGAGAGTGATGCGCACACCTATTAAAATTACTACAATGGTACAGTACAACGATAACATTTCTAGATATTATATTAAGAGATAGATTTGCATTATGAATCACAGTAAACAACATACATAATGTACAGTTACAATCAGGGGTGGGGCCATAGTGGGGGGGGGGGGGGAGCAGAACTACTATACCCCATAATTTTCAAGTAAAAAGAAATAGAGCAAGGGGGGGGGTATAGACAAGAGGTAAATAACAAATATACATGTACATGTACAATATAGGCACACATGAAGAAGAGTATTATTACTAGAGATATCTGGGTGGTGTAATAAAAAAAAAGTTGGTAATTTTTAGAGTTATCTTGCTTCCCATATCAGAATAACCACCACCCCTGTTTACAGAACTATCTACATGTACATTATTGCCTTGACAATCATGCCAGAGAGGTACATGTAGGGACTAACTACATGTACATGTACATGAAACTTATCTTTTGGTGTGAGACTTTGTTTCCCTTTAATCAATAGTAGAAGTGTATCTTCCTATATGGCCACCAGCAAGGCAAAGACCTCACTTGCAGATCTACAGTACAGACAATTTCAGTCAATCAGGCAGATGCTGTCATCAGAACATTGGGGGTATTCAAGTAATTGAGTTCCTCGGAGGATTGCATGTTTTATGAATCAGTTTATCAAGTATGACAGGCCAGGCATTCTCATAAATCAGATATCAGAGATGAGGATAAAATGTGCTCTTGCTTGAAAGGTCTCACTGTCACATTTCTTCCTTTCTTCTACCCTCTTCTAAATGGCAGCGACATTGTGAGAGGATTGGTTTCAGACCGCCTCGAAGTTCGTCGGTTCCATGTATTCTCTGATTGGGAAATTTACCCCGATCAAAAATACCAGGTATTTTGGTAATGTGAAAGCAAACTACGCGTCATCTCCCCGAAAGAAAATACCCGCTAATAGTAGGTTCAATGTACTTGGCAAAATAACGAGAACTTTCGCGGGGATTTTCCAAGGTCGCAGGTATTTTGGCAATGTGGAAGCAATTTACGGGAACTTTTAGCCCAGTGTGTCGTTGGGCGCGGTGCCGTGGGTGGCTGATGAGCTGAAGTGATTTTGAACCTCGCGTCTTGCCTGCTTATCAGACCATACTGCGCATGCTCGTAACCTCAGGAACTTATCCCGAAGGGTATGTTTTGGGGCGGTGTGAATGCAGGAATAATTAATGGGTATTTTTAGCTTAAAAAAGTTCTCATAATTTAACGGGGATTCTTATGATCGAGGCGGTTTGAAACCACCCAGGGATACTGTACATGTATGTTCTTGCCTTTGATAAAATACTCAATCCATGCACGTAAATAGGATATTGGTTTGATAACTTTCGTTCTTGTACTTGATCGGGTCATTTTTGATTGCCCTGTCCCAGTTACTTGAGATTTGTTGGCCTAGATTAGGCAATTGACTTGTTAACGAGGATGTTTTGACATTCAAATTGAATTCAGGAAGAAATTGCTCCTGCAACAATGTTATCAGTTTGTCTTCACTAATACTCCTGTAAATCATGTGCCTTCAGAACTCTATCAGTTTGTACTTTTTAAACCCAGTCCACTATGATTGTACTTTAGTCTTAGTTGGATGTCACTACATTTTTTTTCTATTCCTCCAAGAATGCTCCAGTCAATATTATCAGAATTCACAACCCTGTACATGTTACATTTGCTGGTTTTTCTATAAAATTGGGTTCATTATCATACATGTACATGTATACATGTATGTTTTGAAGCCCAGCTAGCCCACTCAATATGTACTGTACATGTATGTAGATCTGCCCAAGTCTATGCCATCAGTAATCTAAAAGTTCAACTTGCTTGCTTTAATTTATTTGCACGCTCTCTGCGTTTTTTTTGTGATTCACATATTTCCTGTACAAGTATAGCATGTGATCATAAACACATTGGCTTCCTACTTGAAGACCAGCATATGAATCTATTGTACATTGAACTGAGGGACCTTTGCTCTAAACTTTCATTGGTAAATTTTAAAGTGGAAGTTCTTTGGTGATAACCTGGTTTTAATAATGAAAGCAGAAATGTGACATAAGGATAAACGTAAAAAAAATCTTTTATTTTTGATGTATTTTCATGAAACCTTCACCAATGTTTTTCTCTATTTTGTTTTATTATCATCTGATCACCTACGTAGGTGAACTTCATGGATTTCTTTCAATCACACTCTACATGTACATATGTGAAAGGAAAGCATCCAGGTGGGTGTTTCATAAAGCTGTTCGTAAGATAAGAATGGCTTTAAGAACGACTGGTGATCCTTTCTTTTGGTACATTGTAAATGGTATACACCATAGGCGATGGTTTAGCGCGTAAGAAAGGATCACCAGTCGTTCTTTAAGTCACTCTTAACTTACGAACAGCTTTATGAAACAGCCCCCAGGCATATCTGATTCAAGATGGTGGGATGTGAGTAGAATAGCCGCATCCCATTTAAGTATTGAGGGATGGAAATGTAGCACTCTAAACAAATATCCGCTTTGGTTGATGAGCTTAATTAGAATAACCTTATATGAGGCTTGCCCCACTCATTGAAAACCTGAATGGACAACGACTTGTGTAATTTGGCAGTGAATCTTTCCCTCCACTGGAGTATAATCCAGTACTGGATGAGAAAACACACAGAGACTGTTCACACTGACTGAATGTAGACAATCATTCAACGTTTGTGCTCATTTGTTTGATTGTTCTTATCTATTCATTTGTATTTAATAATGAACATGACATTGGTTGTGACGTGATTTTTTTCTTCTCTTGTTTCTTGTTAGATGAATAGATGTAGACCACCTTTGGTGCATATTTGAACTTTGTACTTGACATTGTAGGGCCTACATGTACATACATGTAAATGCTTAATAATTTATTTGATTTATTGATTACAATATGACATACATGTATATTTATTTTACTCTACAACAAATTTGACTGGACATACATGTAAATATGGGACCAACATTTGCGTCCTTTCCGATGGATAGAGTGTTTTCCAACTGCATTCACACCCACACTGAACACTGCGGTAAGGCACGTTAACACACAACGCTAGCATAAGATTTTTTTGTTAGACGTTTTTCGGCATGCTGCGGGACTCGAACCCACTCACGTTGAGATCTACGATCTTATCCAGAACAGGCGCTCTAACCGACTACGCTGCCTCAAAGTGGAAGCCTACACAAACAGGTGCCGGAACTGACCTCTCTTGTGATGGCCCATAAAGCTGTGCGTACGAAAGTGGGAAATTTAAAGATGATCAACATATAAACGGCTTTATATCTTTGTGCGCTGTTTTAGAATCGAGTGTTCAATCACGATTCATGTTGCCATTTAATTTTGAAAATCCGACATAGAACACACCCCTACTTACTCTCCCATGTGTATTTCTAGTTTGCACATCTCAATCAAGAACTGTACGTGACTATACACACCCCTGTAGAGCCCTGCTAACGACTTTGCAGGCAATTGCATCACGTCTAAAGGCACTCCACGAAGCTGACAGCCTGACAAGACTGGCCTGCAAATACTATCATCCAAATTTAGGTTGCTGGGATACGGGGAATCAAGATGGGTTTGGGACCTTCACAATCTTGTACTTGGTACAAGGTGCAAGTCATGGAAGTTCATAATCACTGTAACAACATCTGTGCCATGATGTAGCTCTTCTTGTTGCAGAACCCCTGCATCATGCTATGTACTTTTTTAAGTTGTCTCTGATCATGGTATTAGTAGGGAGGGGTCCATGTTATTCTTAAAGTTGAATTGGAAAGGGCCTTGGTTCTTGGATTATTTGCACTTCAGGTTTCAATGTCCCCCTTTTCATATATGTATACACTGTACATGTACATGTATGTTCCCCTTTCATGGTGAGCTCTTTCGCTCAAACTCACCGCCTAACTTCACGAGCACACGTTTTTTACTGGCAAATTATTAAAGTTTCTCCTTTTTGTACGGCATTCTCTTCGCTGAAGACTGCAAGATGTTTGATGGAGCTCACTGGAAGTGGAAAGGGTGAATTTGCAAAATCTTATTCCAGGGAGGCACTGAGTTGATTTAACCTCTGACCTCATTAAGCAGGGAAACTTGTAGCATCCCTTTCATGCTGCCAGTTCAACCTCTTTATACCCACGTTAACATACATACATGTAGTATCATCACCTCTTCCCCACCTTGTTAAAAGGAGCTACATGTATTCTCAGCTTAAGGATGTGTTCAATGTCGAGTTTCAAATTTAAACAGAAACATGAATCGTGATTGGAAATTCAATTACAAAACACCGAACACAAACATGATCAGCAGTGCACTGTTTAGTGTTGAAAATATAAAGCTGTTTCTTCATGTACATGTGTGTTGATCGTCTTTAAATTTCTTGCTTTCTTTAGGAGTTTAGCGCAGCTGTATTATGCAGTTCGACCCATCACAAGAAAGATCAATTTGGCACCTGCTTGTGTAGGCTTACACTGAGAGCAAGTTCAAAGACATTCCAAAACTCAACCATGTTCAATGTCGCATTCGCGATGCTGAAGGTCATAAAAAATCAGAGGTGATCACGTTTACAAATTTATGCATCTTTTTTGACATTTAAAGTGTCCTCTGAATCGTGATTTGAAAGACGTTTACTTTTACGACAGCGAACGGAGGACATTGAACACTCTCTTTGTTTCTCGTATCTGCATTTTGTGATCATGTTTCCAATCACGATTCATGTTGCTTTTTAAATTTGGAAACTGACATTGAGTTGTGGAGTTTTTACCTGTTCCGTTCATACCGCTTCTCACCACCTTTCCACTGGGAAGAGCTGTATACAATGGAAGGGGTACATGTATCAGTCCTCTGGCTGCTAAACCTCCAATTTAATGGGTGATTTCAAGTTTAATGTTGCCTTTTTTTGCATTTTGGTGATCATCAATTTCACACCTGCACAACACCACACTTTCATCACATTGAGGATACAAACAGATAACCTTTCTGGGCTCTGATAAGTATTAAATGATAAAATTTATGAATATTGAATGAACACACACATGTTACTACAGGTACCTTCATTAAGAAAGGGAATCTTCATACATGTAGATATGGGTTATTGGTCTTATATTGATTAAAAATAACAGCGAAGAGACTCACATTACATACAAGGTAGATGTAGTCATCCTTATGGCATCATTTTGTTTGGTACATGTACTGTACATGTACTTCAATAATCAGTTATACATGTACTTTACCCTTTATTTTTTAAAAAATTGTTTATAATTCTTTATGATTTTGAATGCAAGAAAGTCATCTATTTTGTACAATGTTTGTAGTTTTTGTTCATATACAGGTAATTGTTTTTGTTATTAAGAGTGTTAGAAGACTTGTTGAATCAAAGAAAATTGAATGAGTATTGGTGTGATATGTACAATGTAGGCCTAGATGTGTATGTTAATTGGTATATGAGAGATATTTGTGGCAGTGTGAATGAAGCTGTTGTTTGTCATTCCTTGCGTGTGGAGTTCCTTCATGGTAAACATCCCTGATTTATGGTGTGCCAAACATGAAAAGGTTATCCAAACCAGTTACCCATCTTCCGCTGATACTCTACTTTCACGTTTGATAGAGTCCTCTTGATTGTAGCTCAGTCATACCTGAACATAGATTATGAACAAGAGTACATGGACTCAACTGCGCTTTTATACTTACAATTTCATATTATTACCCCGGCTCCTACCTGGTACCCATTCACCTCACCTGGGTATATACATGTACATGTACACCAGCACTACTGTATGTGGATAAATTTCTTGCCGAAGGAAATCCCGTCATGGCTAGGATTCGAACCCACGACCCTCTGTTTCAAGGTCTGGAGACTAATCTACTGGGCCACAACGCTCCACAGATGCATTGCATGGAACTGGGATAGAACAGAAATTTGACAAAGCATCTTATATTTCATTATGTTTTATTTCAGAGCAAGGTCAATTTTCAATAGATCACATAGAGCACAAATAGTACAAATAAAAAAAGGGCGAAATATAATAAAACAAAAATGGTGAAAAGAACGTGGAGGCCAATAAATAGGCCACCTGAGACCATGTACATGTAAGTCCTGCATTTTTACATTAAATTCCAACACCCATCATTCTATTTATGAGTAATCTGAATGTACATGTACACACCTTATTAATGTTTACATGTAGTATATTATTTTCAATTTCATCATTCACAAAGAAAAAAAAGTCTTTCCACATTGAAGCTATCCTTGTGTACAGACCAATTCATACAGAATTTGACACCCGTATTAAACTATCTATTTTAGAGTATTGCTTTTTCCTTTGGGTAAAGACAACATGATATGTTTATTCTAGAGAATTTGATTGAAAAAAAAATGCGGCTGGCACTGGACATGTTTTATCTATGCTGGTATTGAATATGTTTTTGTAAATGAAATTGTAGAAGACTATTGGCTTTATCCTCGGGGGATCACTTGCGCTGCATACTGCCGTGTCGCGAGGGGGCCCCTGAAGTATGCTTTGGCATCTGCAATTCAGAGCAGAAGATAGCCCCAAAATACCCTCAGATGGAGAGAGAGAGATAAGCTTGACTGATGTTCAAGTCGCCTGGATGACTCCATGAAAAAAAAAGGAAATCTTTTGCAAAGTATGTAGACGGAGAAAAATGCCTGCAAGCACATGCGATTACCCTGCCTAATGTGCACATTTTGAGTTGTTTGGAATGGTTATCATTTGCTCATGATGCGAAGTAATTTATATCAGTACATGCATGCATGCTGTCCCCAACAGACATCTTGTGTAGGGTGAGGAGGGGGGGGGGTATGTTTTTGTATTTATGAATGTTTGCACATGTACTGTAGCCAAGTGACTGAGTTTGATGGTAAATATTCTTGACACAATAATGCTAGTTTAACAAAAGAAAAGAGCAAATATGACGTATGTATGTAATTCAGAGTGAATGAGCGGTACATGTACATGTAGTTTAGAACTTCTTCCATACACTCTTCATCATGTACTTGTAGGCTTTTATTTTCTTTCAGAGCAAACATTGTTTCATTACATTCCAAATTGAAGATTTTTTTTGCAGAGGTTTAAATTGTCATATTTTCACATGGAAATCTCTGTATCATTATTGGGGGGGGGGGGTGAAGCTGATGTTGCAAACATGTCATAGGGCCTACATCTGCATGGAACTCATTTTGAATTTTTCCCCATCTAGTCATTTGAGAACTTCTTGGCTTTACATGTACATGTTGTTTTGCCCGAGTATTCCTATGAGTATGCATGCATTATACCAGAAACAGAATGCAATAGAAATCAGAATGTAATATTGAAGCCAGTCGTGAGTTGTACATGTACATGTAGTATGCCTAAAGGATTAAATTCAGCTCCGTTTGACCACATTGTGGTGAACCAAATACATTACTATGGGCAGGCAGCACGGTGACAGAAAACCAAATGGCATCATCCCTCTGCCTTTTTCGAGTTTCCAATTAAAAAGGTAGAATGTCACATATAGCCCGCATGATTGGATTTGACGTTTAACATTCATGTTCATGAGCTGCATGCCTCCTGTGTAGCACATTTAAACCCTGTAGCAACAGATACCCGTTTTCTTTATCATGAACCTGTCAGATTAAATCCTGCGCCAGTTCCATACACAACTCATCCCGAAATACAAGAGAGTGCAAAGTCGTGATTTTGCCAGCATACGACTGAGTGGAGATTGAACACCGTGTGACAACTGGGAATATTGAATCTGTCCTCTCTTCCCCTCTCTCTTTCTCTCTCTCTCTTTCTCTTTCTTCTTGACACTGATTCTGCCAGCCTAATAATCCAATTCACCGAGATGACTGAAGATGAGGCATTACGCTAATGAGTCAAATTGCTCTTTGCTTGGTATAGAGGGCGATGGATTGAACGTAATTAAAAGCACTCTTGGATGAAGGGGTGCGAGTGCGGAGCGACACAGTAGGCATGATAGATTCTTTATGCTAAATTTAGTAATGATTGATTTTGGTTTAATACCAAACTTTAATACTTGGCCAAGGGATACATTATACATGTATCATGTGTGTGAGAGGAACTTTGAATACATTTATAATGCATCTATTTTTATGCATGCATACATGTACACTGTACATGTTTACAAGTATTTGGATCATGTATTGGGTGAATCGTTAGTACTAAAAATTCCAATTTGTGGACTCATTGATATCAGGAAACCTATTTATAGGCCTATATATGGGTTCAGATTTGGAAATGACATTTATTGACATTTTTGATGATTAGCCTGAACAGTATTAGAATGGCCCTGCTGACAGTGTTGAGAGTGTTACTTTGGTGATAGATCTGGAGATACGGAAATGGAATCAATGAATACTGAGAAAAAAAGATGTGGAAATATATTATCTCTGGAACTATTTTTTATTTATTAGAACATTTTTAATCAGGTACAAAAGATCAGCAAAAACTGTGACCTGATGAAAACATACAGATTATAGAACAACAACATAATAATAATAATAGGCATTTGTATAGCGCCATCTATCTAGAAATATTCTATTCAGAGGCACGTTATTGTTATTATTATTATTACCCCGGCTTTAGCTCGAGCTGCCTTTCAGCGCTCGTGCATTCAAGGAATTAATCCTTAACATAAATCATCATATCATACATGAAAATGAAGTAAAAATCTAAGTCAAAGATAACAATACTTAGTAATGTAAATAAACAAATATTGTTACTTAAATGATAATATCATAATATGAATCAAATTAACTTAAATGTTATTTGGAACATTATTCTTACATTAATCTTACATTATTCAGAATAACTACAGTCATAAATGCTCATGTATATAATCATTTAAAGCTCATCAGAGGGGTTTTACAAGTTGCCAGAGGTGCACAAAATAATCGCTGTGGGAGTGTGAGACATGAACTTGTAATTCAGTTGAGATGGCTCATTAAAGCAATATGAAGCTTTCGCCAAGTCACTCTTTTCCATGGATATGAATGAAGCTCTATAAATGTTAATAAAAGTCATTGAAAACTGTGATACATTTGGACATTAATGATGGATTGTATGTCGGGATATTGAACAGGCGATTGTAGAGACTGATTTTCTGTTTCATAAAATGGTCTTTTTCCGTTTCTGAAAATCTGTAATTCTGTTTCAACTTGATCTAAAAATGGAAGTTCTGTTTTATCACTGAAAATGTACACAGCAAAAACCTGAATTCCATTTTGCAAAGTTGAAGTCCATGAATTTTACATTTTACAAACAGAATTTCCGTTTTCTTTACTGGTAAATCACTGTCCCTATGATTGGTCTACACCCCATCATGTGACCAAAGATGGTTCCAACCAAAGTCACAAATTTGGTAAAGATGCCATGAATCCTGACGTTTTTTCACAAACATTTGTCGTTTCGAAAAGCCGTTCCGAGGACCCTCCTTTTTACAATAAGCCCGCCCCAAGGCCCCCGTTTTTTGTCTTGTACTTGATTACATATTCTAAAACATTTTCAGGTTGAAAATTGTACAAGTTTGAAAATTCTTTCATCTCTACATGCCTTTCTGTTTTTTTTTTCTTCGAGGGAGCGAATTTAACACAACTTTTCACAAGGGTAGGTTTTCCCTTTTAAACAGGCTTTCCGCCCATATTGCATTGTATGATAATGGCTCATGGGGTGCCATCACCAAAATGAAAGTCTCCCCTAGCAAGAGGCATACTGTCCATTCACTACTGGTGAACCATTTTACATACATTGGTGTATTGATGCGCTTAGTTTCTATAGCGCATAAGTGCTTGAGGTACCTATAGTCACACACACACGCTCACTCTTTATGACGACTTACTTGCCTACTGGCATTTTATAAAGGGATTAAAATCTTTCTTTACATACAGACTGCCAAAGTGAAGAAAAAAAAAGATATGTCCTGTGGATTTGGAGGCAATGCTTCCCAGTTTTGTAGTATGGTTGCATGAGTCCTATGCAAGTATCTTTTCAATTTGTAGGCCCACCTGAAGTGATTGATATTTCATAATGCTTGATGTGCCAATGGACCGGTACAAAAGATGGATTAATTGGATTGATTTGAAGGTTTTTCATTAAAGAGAACTTGCATGTCAAATGTCATGCCTGCCACTTTACATACAATGGATTGTTAAGTTATTATAACCTAGTCTTTAGAAAAGATTCATTGTGCCATTAAAGTGCAAATGTACGTAGCTAATTGCATTAGTACCTCGACTCCTTTTCTCCCCTTTCATACTATACCATTTTATTTTTCTCGGATTCCACCCTTTTGCTCTCTTTCTCTTTATTCATCTCTCTATATGTATAATCAGTACATTTGGGATGGCGTTGCCATTGACACAATTAACCATGGATTTTGTTTTGGAAAGATCTTGTTAATGTTCTGGAATTTTTATTAAGACTTCATTTTTCTGTTTGTTTATTTAAGATAATATATTTGTTGATTTGTTATTCATTTGAATTATTCATTCATTGTAAAAATAGCCTATTTATTTCTTATTTTTTGGTTTATTTTTATTTCCATTATTTGTTGAATCAACAATCAATTATATATTGATATTATCGTTTCAATACAAATGTTTGCCTTCTATTTATTTTCTTATCTATTATTTTTATGAACCTATAATTTCAAATTTTGTGTCTGCACATTATTGCCAAAGTTCAAGCAATTTTTCAGACCAGATTTTGCAAAGCATTTAGGGCTATACATAGGCCTATATGACTATGAATACAATTTCTATTGTAACTTTCCTGCCTAGGAAGACAGCGTTTTATATGTCAAAAGCAAAACTCTGTCTGAAGTTGTGGTGAAAGTGAAACATTCTTTCACCAACCTACTGCATTCCTTTCCTGTATGCTTTTACTCTGTGGGCCTCTAAACCCTTTCCGGTTTCTTACTTCATTGAAAGTCCTAGCTTTCCTTTGGAAAAGAGACGGCAATTAGTGGTCCAATGTGACATTTCTATAAAGCATCCAGACACAGAACTGCTTTAAAAATCATTTAAGCAACTAATCCAGGG
This sequence comes from Lytechinus variegatus, assembly GCF_018143015.1. Lineage (NCBI taxonomy): Eukaryota > Metazoa > Echinodermata > Echinoidea > Temnopleuroida > Toxopneustidae > Lytechinus > Lytechinus variegatus. The sequence continues at coordinate 1,219,941 of NC_054749.1, forward strand.
AAAATATTTGGGAAGAAATGAAGCAAATCATACTTTCTAAAAAGACCAAGAAGTAGAACTAATCCTACCCTCAAAGTCATGGGACTTGAAAATTTCCCTGTCTCCACTCAGCTTTCAGCCATTATGAACTAAGTTAGGAATGTCTTCTTGATTTTACCAAATAGGTGGTACATGTACATGTGTAAAGGGCCTTGATTGAATGGTTTTGGTCTAATCAAGGAGGTGCTGGTAACTCCTTGGTCTAATAAAGCTTCATGCAATTTGCAAAGAAGTGTTTTGAAGATCAGATGGTCAACGAATCTTGAAAGAAGACCTATCTTGTTTTTAGAAGATGAAAAGTGGTGTTACAATTTACATCTGTTAAGTAAATATTTTGGAAATGCTTGTGCAAATTTTGCCCTTGTTATTCAAAAGTTTGTATAACTTTGTGGACAGGAGTGTGAGCATACTGAATTTCAGTGCATGAGGTTCTAATGAAGAGTTAGAACCAGGGGCAGATCCAGCATTTTCCAAGGGTGGGGAAGTATTTTGGTTCAGCATGGACCTATTACGAATGGGTTCAGCAACACTTTGACAAGTAAAAAAGGTCTTCATTCCCCAATGTACAGTGTATGTGATTTATGTTGCTAAATATTTGACCAGAAAAAAAAAGTCTTCACTTGTGTATGCACTATGTTTTCCATTTAAAAATACAGCTTTCAAAGAGGGAGGGGGAGGGGGGCATGACCCCACCTGGATCCATGCACCACTGGTTAGATCATAATGTATTAAAGGGGAAGTTCACCCTGAAGAAAACTTTGTTGTAAAAATAGCAGAAAAAAAAGTAAAAAATATTGGTGAAGGTTTGAGGAAAATCTTTTAAAGAGTAAGAAAGTTATTAGAGTTCAAAGTTTTGGATTTGTGACGTCATTAACGAGCAGTTGCCCCTTGTTGCCCCGCAATATTTTTAATTATTTTTTCTGCTATTTTTACAATAAACTTTTTCTCAGGGTGAACTTCCCCTTTAAACACAACAAGTTGGCCTACCACCATGTACAGAAGAATATTTTTGAGTGGTTTCATTTTCACCAATTTGCAACCAAACGCAGTTTCATAAAATTTTGCAACCAACTGCAAAAACGTTCATTCCCGATGTGCATGTACACATAAGATGGTTTCAGACTGCCTCAAAGTTCGTCAGTTCCAGGTATTTTGGTAATGTGAAAGCAAACTACATGTACGCATAATTTCCCCCGAAAGAAAATACCCACTAAATAGTGGGTACTTGGTGAAATTACAATAACTTTCATGGGGATTTTTTTCCAAGGTACATGTACATGTAGCAGGTATTTTGGCAATGTGAAAGCAATTTATGGGAAATTTTAGCCCAGCGTGTCGTTGGGCGCGAGTGCCGTGGGTGGCTGCTGGGCTAGTGATTTTGAATCTCACGCCTTGCCCTTGCCTGCTTATCAGACCATACTGCGCATGCTCGTAACTTCAGGAACTTATCCCGAAGGGTGCTGTATGTTTCGGGGTGGTGTGAATGCAGGAATAATTAATGGGTATTTCTTAGCCTAAAAAAGTTCTCGTAATTTAACCGGCCGGTTTGAAACCACCTATACTGTGTGTGGAAACTGGAAAATTAATGGAAAAAAAGGACTCCAGTCAACTAGGAAATACTCTCATAATCAAACTTAATGAAAGAAGAAAAGTTTGTGAAAAAAACATGAAACATGGATAAGAGAGAGAGAAGGGGGGGGGGGTCATCTCACTCATTGCAACAGTACATCATACTGTCATCGCCATGGTAACCACCCTCATCACCATCATCCTCATCAATCCTGCCTTCCCCAATTTACAAATTGAGTGAATATTTATCTTCACCTTTGCCCTGTACAAACAATCCCGATGTAATACAAATGTCACATCATCCTTGGTTCCCTACTCTGTGCACCTGTTGTTAGGTGCTTCTAGACTGTCTGTGACCTCACATGACCTCTGCTTCCTTCTACATGCAGAGTTTCTCACCATAATCATATTATATATTACTTCCTGTATTTCATCTCGAGTTATCTCTCTTGTACTATCTAACCTTCTCCATATTGGTCCATGTCATAAAGCCTAGCAATTGATTGTATTTATTGATTGAACTCTGTAGTTATCAAAAGCCATGTGAACATGTATAATCGAGCTTGACAATCTGAACTGTAACAAGGGTACATTTATTTGTTTATTATTATAAACTTTGTAATTCTATGTTGCCTACTACTGTACTTGTAGGTCTACATGAACACCTGACTTGAGTGATATCACTTTTTCTGTTATGCACCATTGAACAGTTACATTTCGTAATTCCGAAGGATCGTAATTCTGAAGGTTCTATATTCCGAAGGTTCGTAATTCCGAAACACGTAAATTGCCTATACCTCGATGTTCGTTAATCCGAAAACATAAAAGGGTTCATTAATCCTAACATTTGTGGCGTTATTCCGAAGGTTTGAAAATGCGAAAACGAAATAAGGTTCGTTAGTCCGAAAACGAAATAAGGTTCGTCAGTCCGAAAACGAAATAAGGTTCGTTGTTCTGAAGGTTCGTTAATCCGAAAACAAAATAAGGTTCAATGTTCCGAAGGTTTGTTAGTCCGAAAAAATAATCATTACGTTTTCGGACTAACGAACCTTCGGAATTATGAACCTCTTCGTTTTTGGACTTACGAACCTTCGGAAATACGAACCTTCGGAATTACGAATGTATGCGCCATTGAACATGATGGGAATATAAATGTCAGGGAAGTTGACTACGATTCCTCATGATATACTGAAACTGTTACTGTATGTGTTCTTTGCAATCTTCACAATTTGGTCATTTCTCATTACTTTAATGAATTGCTGTGCTGATGTGTACCAGTAGAAAACAGTTGTTTAACTTGTTCGAGAAACTCCATGAATCCTGATCAATAGGCCTTTATGATCATTTTCTTCCTTTTCTCTTCAGTACAAAGTTGGACTAATGTGAGATTTGTATGAAAAGCATGATTACTTGTGACATATTTTGAGCATGATGTTTTTGATAACTTACTGTCTATGTTTCGGTAAATTGTCCATTACTTTAATGAATTGCCATGTGCACAAGATATACCAGGGAGGGAGATGTTTCACAAAAATTCAAGTTTGACTAAAAATCAAACTTAAATAACAAGTTGCATGTGATATATATTGCACGTCGGTTACACTTCGTATTTCCGAAGCTTCGTAATTCCGAAGGTTCTTTATTCCGAAGGTTCGTAATTCCGAAACACGTAAATTGCCTATACCTCGATGTTCGTTAATCCGAAAACGAAAAAGGGTTCGTTAATCCGAACATTTGTGGCGTAATTCCGACGATTCGTTATTCCGAAGGTTCGATAATCCGAAAACGAAATAAGGTTCGTTGTTCCGAAGGTTCGTTAATCCGAAAACGAAATAAGGTTCGTTGTTCCGAAGGTTCGTTAATCCGAAAACGAAAAAAGGTTCGTTATTCCGAAGGTTCGTTGATCCGAAAACGAAATAAGGTTCGTTTTTCCGAAGGTTCGTTAATCCGAAAACGAAATAAGGTTCGTAATTCCGAAGGTTCGTTAATCCGAAAACGAAATAAGGTTCGTTAATCCGAAAACGAAATAAGGTTCGTTAATCCGAAAACGAAATAAGGTTCGTTAATCCGAAAATTAAATAAGGTTCGTATTTCCGGAAATGAAAATAATTCATTTTGGTAACAAAAGCTCTGATAAGCTCTGATCTGATCTAAAGGGGACATTTTAAGAACTTTTTGCAGTTAGCCATGAAGACGATGCGTGTTTTAGCCAATGGCGGCGGAACGTATTTTTTTTTTTTTGGGGGGGGGGCAAAGTAAAAAAAACAGGGGCCAATTTGGTGCAAACGGATATTTTCATCATTAGATTATCATCTGTGTAAAGAGGTTGTGTGTTTTTGTAGTAACTAAATTGAGCACAATTTTTTAAGTGATCACTAAACATGCTAAAGTTATATATTTACGTTTCATTTCTGCGAGCGTAGAGAGCAAGCGGTTTGGGGGGAAAAGTCAAATCTGAAGATGTTAAATTCACCTTTTTGGTCAATACTGTGAAAAGGGCATCCTTGTGAGATGTTGCGAGCGAATCACGTGCTCAAACTTTTGGAAATTTCATTTGGGCCTAGAATGATGATATTGATAAAGATATCATTTACCCAGGGAAGCCACTTCAGTTCTGAAAACTATTCTCCCAGCTATTATTATTTTTTTACAAGAATGCTATAGAATGTCCAGTTTTCAGATTAGCCCACGTTTCTCGCTCGCATCAGGTATTGTTTATTGAGGAACTCATTCTATTCCTGGTTACAAAAAAGAAGTATGAAATGTCCAGTTTTCAGGTTGGAATATCACAAATTTTAAGCTTGCGGTTCGCGCTCTCATTATTTAGCTCGTGAGATATATATTCTATTCATGAGTCACTAAATGCAGTCCTTAAAAGATTACTTTCTGAAGCCTGTTGCATAAAACTTTTTACCTGAGAAAACTCTGGTAAAAACTGAAAACTAAGGTTAGTCTGATTTCCGCTAATTACTTTAGCACAGGGCAAAAACTCCTGTAAAAACAACCTGAGTTTTCTCAGGTAAAAAGTTTCATGCAACGGGCCCCAGGTCAGTATATAAACAAATTACAACTTGCCCTCGCATTAATTCTTTAGAAAGATACACATCTTTCTCACGATTACAAAAAATGCTCCGAATGCTCACTTCACGTCTTGTTACATGACATGTCTACTAGTTTCAGCTTGCGATTCGCGCTTTAAACATCTCACAAGGATCATTATTAGTATTATTTTTATTTTTATTACCAGCAGAAGCTGTTATTAAAAATGACATCCCCTCCAATACAAATCCTATTATCTAGAGGTTGCTCGCACGCTTCCAACACACTTGATCCCCTGCATCTTTAATTAAACCGTTTGCTTATAGGCAGCAATTGCTCAGATAAAATCGAAATTAGCCTATGCTTGATCAGGGCGCCATTCTTAATGAAATACATGCTTTGGCCCCAACACACATCATCGATCGTTATTACTATCATTGCATAATATCGTGTAATCTTGTAATGACAACATCGTTTTTGTTACCAAAATGAATTATTTTCATTTTCGGAAATACGAACCTTATTTAATTTTCGGATTAACGAACCTTATTTCGTTTTCGGATTAACGAACCTTATTTCGTTTTCGGATTAACGAACCTTATTTCGTTTTCGGATTAACGAACCTTCGGAATTACGAACCTTATTTCGTTTTCGGATTAACGAACCTTCGGAATTACGAACCTTATTTTGTTTTCGGATTAACGAACCTTCGGAATTACGAACCTTATTTCGTTTTCGGATTAACGAACCTTCGGAATTACGAACCTTATTTCGTTTTCGGATTGACGAACCTTCGGAATTACGAACCTTCGGAAATACGAACCTTCGGAATAACCGAACCTTCGGAATTACGAAGCTTCGGAATTACGAATGTATGCGTTGCACGTCACTGCATCGGCATGACTTTAAACAGGGTGCTTTAAAGTTGGACTTCAATCTTTGTAAGCCACCATCCTAACAGTTACCTGTTCCAGGTGGGTGTTTCATAACGCTGTTCTTGAGTTAATAGCGACTTTAAGAATGACTGGTGATCCTTTCTTGTGGTAAATGGTACACACCATTGGCGATTGTTTAGCATGTAATAAAAGATCACCAGTCGGTCTTAAAGTCGTTCTTAACTTACGAACAGCTTTATGAAACGGTCCACAGATGTATTGGTTCCTCTAAATCGGCAAATTAATCTCACAGAAACAAGGACTTTATTTGTTGCATTCTTTTGGAAGAAATGTAACTTCTCTACTGAACTGCATTTGCTATTTGTCCGTTTATGAACTTTATCTATCCCTGATTTTGTCTTGTTTTGACGTAGGCAACATTCAAATCTCTGTCGGCTATTCTCTCTCATTACAATGCACGTCTTGGTGTCTAGAATGGAAACTTGAGTAGTTTGAAAAGTTGTTTTGAGAGGAATGATTTAATTTTGATGTTGTTTGCTGGTGGCATAACCCCTTAGAGGACATCTATGGCAGCACTTATCATGGATGTTTTATTCCACGCACATGTCCTCCCTCAATTCATGCAATCTTCACCCATCCTTCATTCAGACTACAAATAATAAGGATACACATGTAGCTACACATGGAGCTCCTCTAAGCAAGAGCGATCGACGTGCGTTTTAATACTACAGTATTGGTTATCTAGAGATCTTTTTCCCTTCAAAATGTGAAGGTCTAGACTATAGATAAATTGCACATGTCAGTCAATTTTCCTATTCTATACCACATATTCCGCAAGACCAAAATTTGTAATGTTTTTCACCAACAAGTTTTAAAAAATATCTGTGGTTTGAACAGGCTGTATTGGGTATCCCCCTTGAACTTGCATGATTATTCATAGCCATACCCTGCCTGCTGTGTGATCCTACCTATTCCTTTGGCCACCTGAGGTCAATTGCCTATTTTCTTTACAATCTAGTCTCAAATTCAGACACTTTAACTTGTTTACATCATTCGTGACTTTGAGCTTGACATTTTAAAAAGAAACCCCAACTTGGCTCCAAAATCTGTCTGTGTATGATATTGATTAGAACAGAGAAAAATAAAGTTACATTTGCATGATGAGTGCAGCAGCATCCTTTGGAATTTGACTGAAAAACATTTGGAGGGAAACCATTTCAGTAATTCTTTCATTCATTACCCAGTATTCTCCTTCTTGTCAATCCATCATATCTATATTTTCCTGATTGTCGGATTTCTAGTAGTATATAGATCTATATGTTGGAAAGGGCATCTACCCTTGGTGCCTAAGGGTGCAAAAAAGTATTGGATTAAAAAAAAATTCAACAAATTCACGCAAAGAGGCACTGTGAACGATGGAAGGGGGCGATTTTGCTCCTGAAGGAGTTCAGTATATGCTTTATGCAAGCATGATTTATGTTGAAAGAAGCACTTTCATGTTTGCCCCAGGCAGTTTTTTTCTTCAACCCCTAAAACAATTGGTAAGATATCTTTAGATAATATTATGAAGTTATGTTCATCAGTTTATGGTGGCTACATTCTCATGGTCTACAGGGCTAGTGGTTCTGACATGTCTCTTTCAATCAGTGGGCCATGGGTTTGATACCCAGCCAGGGTGTGTTATGCTGCACTCAACCCAGGTGAGGTGAATGGGAGGGAACCTGGCAGGATTAATTTCTTGAATGCGCTGAGCGCTGGAAGGCAGCTTGTGCTTAAAGGGGAATGAAACCTTTGGAACAAGTAGGCTTGTGTCGAAACAGAAAAATCAAAGAATAAGAACAATGTTTAAAAAAAATGGGACAACTAATGGGAAAGTTATGAGCATTTGAATATTGCAATCACTAATGATATGGAGATCCTCCATTGGCAATGCGACAAGGATGTGTGATGTCACATAGCATTAGTGATTGCAATATTCAAATGCTCATAACTTTCTCATTATTTGTCTGATTTTTCTCAAACTTTCGTTGATCTGTTTCTTTGATTTTTCTGTTGTCACACAAGCTATCTTGTTCAAGGTTTCATTCTCCTTTCAGCTGGGGCATATTGATTCTAGATAGATGACACTGCAAATGCCTCTTACAAAGGAGTTGTAACTCCTTGTTATTACTTGTTCTTTTGTGTGTAATAGAACCATTTTATATTATTTTATTTATAAAGAAAAAAGTTTTGATTTAGATTGGTTAAAAATTCTTATTATTTTAGACAAATCTACTGCAGTATCATGCTAGTTCTTAATCATCATACGTACATGTTGAGAAAAAAATTAGGCTGAAATATTTCAGACTAATCTTCTTCGGCGGCATCACTGCATCAGAAAGTGGGTCCAGGTAGCTTGTATACAGCTCAAAAAACAGCCTTACTTGATTTGTTTTTAGACTTGAAATAGAGACGTGTGGGAAAAAATCCAATTCAATTGTGGAGCGGAGAATTGGCAAAAAGGATTTACAGTCTTATATGGGCAAAGAGGAGGGGGTCCAGCTTTTAGATTGTTTATTGTGGAATCAGTGGTTGTGTATTTTATGCCAACTGCAGAAAAAATGTTCCATTCAACTGGGGGAATTGAAGCTGGACCTCCCCTCTCGTTTCGCGAAACCAAGGAACATGGAATGTGGATTTATTAGTCATCCCTATAGTGAATGGTGCAATAAGTATAACTTTGAAAATTACAGGTATTTAGGAATGTGCTGGGTTATTGTTGCTGTTTGATGGAAAAGGAAATGTTGCCATTTGCTTGTAGGCATTGGGAAAAATGCATTCGAGAATAGGTGTTCGTACATTTTTGTTATGCCATGCATATATTGGAAACTGGTGGGGAACTGGTTTATGGCTTGTTCGTGTTCATGATTGACTGCTGCACTTGTGAAATGAGCTTGCCATGTCGAATGGAAGCACATGTCGAATTCCGGGTGCGTTACACTATGTTCTTGTAAACTCCATCTAGACATGAATTACATGTATGTCATATAAGTTGGGGCTCTGAAAATAAAATGATCCCAAAACTTGAGCTAAATTTTTGAGAAAAATTATCCCCGAAACAGGTGCAGTTTGAATTGGAGACCATTTAGAACCCTGGAGGTTTCAGGGGGTCCTAGTATGGACCCCGGCTGAAAGGGACTTTGCGCTTCCCGCTCGTGATGTGTGCAAAGCGCACATTATTTACCTTCCGAAAAATTTCAAGCCCTGGGACCAATTGCCACTGGCATCCCTGACTGTAACTAGCTTCCACTAAACTAAACTAGTTTTAGGACAGTGACGAGAATGGGGTCTTAGCCCTTGATAGGCAAGGATATTTTGTTTATGATTTAGTCAGTAGAAATTACTGACTATATAATTAAATTCTCCCCAGAAGATACATTAGATATAAAAGAAGATATGTGGAAAAAAATGCATGTTTAATTAATTAGGAGACAAAATTAAGAAGCCCTGATAAGGTGTGGTTTTCCAGGGTCACAGAAATGATTTATGAGGGATGCAAATATCAAACAGGAGACAAATCCAACATTTGCATTTTATAGTCCAAACATTTGTTGAACATAAGCTTGGGGGTGAAAAGTTCAGCTGAATTAAGAAAGAAAATGTAAAACACTTTTGTGAACAGTTCCTGAATTTCTTGAACAGCAACTATCAATGCTTCCAAACCTTTACCAAATGCTAGCAATCCTTTTTTCACATTCTTTCACTTATAAAGAGAAATGCCAGTAGTTGCAGTAAACACTGATTTCATGAGAAAGTCTGTAAAACCAGGCTTAATTGCCAGTATATCATCGAGGATCTAGATCTGGTACAGTTACATGTAAAACTGAACTTTGTGAAATCTTGAAATCTACGCTGAAAAATGTTCACACTGAAGATCACCAACACAGATAAGCGCACGTGGGACAGTGTATTATTATTGCTTTGAATGTCGTGCCCAACGCTTGACCCGAATCCTGTGCTTATTTGCTAATTTCTCAGCAATTACACAATTTCTTCCAGAATCCTTTGGCACATATTTTTTATTTACCGGTATACAAACAGACACTTTGGTGGTCATTTCATTAGATTCTGAGTGAACTCATTTTGATATCATTACCAAAACTGGCATTTACCTTTAATAGTTGTGTGCATGAAAACTGCACTTTACGATTTATACAGGCAGCTGGGGGTGAAAATGATAGAGAAATTGCATGTTTATGATGAAAAGATGAAATGGACATGAGAGAAAAGGAGAGAGAAGAAGGGAGGAAGAGGGCAAGAAATAAAAGAGAACGAGTGAATTCATTTTGATTACATCTCTGTTGTACTATTGACATGCCTCAATTTAATGCTCCTGATTTGATCAGATCGCTTGGATTGGAATAATATGGTAATAACTGCTTTATCCTGCCAGGGCCCAGGGAATAAATTGAAGAGACGAGGGGCCAATTTTTTGTGAGATGATTTTTGAATGACCAGAGAGTGTGTTTTTTATGATGCACTCATTATTTTGCAATGATTTTCAATTTAGTTGAGGCCATGTGGTCATTAGTGAAAGGATGAAGAAAGTATGATTGCCTGATTTTGATTTGTACTGTGAAGTCAATGCGCCGCAGTAGCCTGTCTGTTTGAGGGAAAGATGATAAGACCTTGTTTACAATGCAGGGCCGGGTCGAGCCCGGGCTGAATTGCGGTACTCTGCCTCCCTACTTTGTGCCCGGTCTAAATTTTAGCCTTTCAATACTTTGTCGTAGTGGCGCTCTACATGTAAACAAAAGATTATTTTGTGGTGCGCCGGGGTCATGCTGGACAAGTTGCTAAACGTGAAGCTTGAAGTCATTTCCTATAAAGTAACGATCCTTTCACTTCCGGAGTCGCGTTTAGTACTGCATTTGGCCCTGCATGCATTTACAGTGAAAAAAGGCTGTGCCAAGCTGCGGCAGAGACAACCTCCAGAGCTGGGCCAAATGCGTGGCTGCTTTTGGTACTGCATTTGGCCTTCTGAGCATTAACAGTGAATTTTAAGCCGGGCTCGGCTGCGACTCGCCCGTCCTTTTTCTCATTGTAAACAGGGTCTAAGAATAATGGGGTTTGTGACTGGGAATTGAAATTCAGTGAGAGAGGTGGAATTGAGGGATAGTAGGGATGGGGTGTATGTGGGGGGGATAGAACAAGTTGCTTTATTCTATTTTGCATGGTAATGTTGGGCCCTGTTGTACAAAGAGTTACGGATGATCCGGTCAATCGCAACTATGGATGGCCAGCATCGTCAACATCTATTGTGCATGTTTGTTCAAAATATTTTCCAGCTGTGATGTACATTCATGCATTCATTGTTTTCTTGAAAATTCACTGCGCTTCTCTTTGCATAAAAAGGACATTGTGCAAATTTTTCGTAGAACTGATGGATTTCCATAGAGTTACGATTGATCAGATCAATCGTAACTCTTTGTACAACAGAGCCCTGGTGTCATTATCATTGCAGTTCAGGTGGGGGCACAAGGTATGTGCCTCCACCCTTGATTGAATAAACAGTAGACCCTGTAGCTAAATCAAAGAAAATTGTCATCTGGAAAGTTTTTTTTTCAAATCAGTTCTTTCTGCCCCAATTAAAGAAATCCTGGAGAACTGTACATTTGAATAAAAAAGTTGATTCTTTGATTCATGTATTCTCATATTTCATGAAGATAAAAACAATGTAGGCCTACATGAATTCTGGAATATGATTGAGGGTGACGAGGAGGGAGGTCATTGGCGACAGGAATGGAGATGGTAAGATGATAAATACCTTGTTTACACAGTGACACGGCTCGGGGGTTCGACACGCGAGCCGTGCTCAACACGGCAATTTTATGCTGTGTAAACGCGATCAGTGTGATCCGCGAGCCGTGTCGAACACGGCTTTTTTGATCCGCCAAAATCGTAGGTTTCAACCCGCGAGCCGAGTCAGACTCGGCAATTTTTTCGTGTGTAAACAGAAAGCCGTGTCGAACTCTCTTGACCAGGTCACTGCGCGCGCTTTCACTTTTGGCATTGTTGTTGTTCGCACGGACAAGATTCGATTCCGGCGGTGAATTTCCCGCGTTTAATTTGCGACGTCATAATTCTTCTTCCGTTCGAGATCCGCGAGCTGTGTTGAACTCGCCTTTTTATATGTACGTATAAACGCGATCTCTGATCCCTTCTTCGCAGTGTTCAACCCGGCTCGCGGATTCAACACCCGAGCAGACTCAATGTGTAAACACGGTAAAAATGGGCAGAGGATCATGCTGTCTGATGTTCAAGAGTATGATTTTCATTTGGAAAATTCATGCCTTGTGATGTCATCACCACTCTTCTGTTGTAGTTGTATATCATAAAATTTTAGAGATGAAATGGCTGTTTACGACTTATTTTATAAGAATAATTGTTATTGTCGCTATGAATCCCACCCCCACAAAAACTGTCCATCATTTGTCATACTGTTTGACATCATTTATTTGTCAATTCATTTTACAAATTACAGGAATTTTGATTGTCAAAATAATAATGATGTTTCAAAATTATCAACAATGCTCTTGTTGTTTTTCTCTTCAGGAAAAAGTGTGTCTTCCAAGAAATCGCCTCTCAACTTCCAAGATGACGTTGGGTAAGCAAACATTCCCTTCTAATTCAGCCAAGCATCAATACAATTTTACCGATTGGATGTGAATTGACGGCAGTTGCAATTTTTCATGCTCAAGTCGATAAAGTGACAAAGGAAAAGTAAAGTAAACAACGAATTCATGAAGAAAATCCCTGACGAAATATGAAAAAAGGTTGATAATAGTTGAAGTTCAAGGATTATTTGAATTGCTGATACAAGGGATTTTAGAAGCTGAAAAGGATGAATAATAGAAAAATAGAAATGACAGCTTCGGTTTGCAAACCTTTTTATAGTATGGTGTCTGGGCCCAGCATGAATAGTTTCTTTGAGTGCATGCAGTTGTTCATAAGGGCTGTCAAAAATTTGCTCTTCAAAACATGCCTAAACAACACTTGAAAGAACCTGAATTATTTCACTTTAATATGAATTTGGAAGAATACAATATACATGTACATGTACATGTAGAACCTCTATTATACATAATTGTAATGCCATATCGGTTTCCAATTTTTCGCTTTGTGCGTGCCATTCCTTCTTTTTTGCTTTATTTACATGTGATAATTTTTATAAATCCTTGAGAAATTAATGATTCTGATTTTTTCCCTACTAGTTGTAATCCTTTTTACATGAACAAAACTGCTCTTTTCTGCCATTGAATATAATAACAATGCACATTGATGATAAATGAACATTGCTGCTGTGATGGCACTTTGGTTTATTTGAATGATTAATTACCTTTGCATAATTAGGCCAATTTCATAAAAGATAGTTATTGAAAGTACATGTAACACATTTGACTTGTGCATGTGAACAACCTGTAAATTTGCCCTTTTTAAAGGGGTGGGGGTGTCGTTTAGGAGAATATGTGAAAGAGAATGTTATGTCTACAAAACTAGAATAAGAAATGAATAGTTTTGAAGGGAAATTGCTCAGAATGGGCTGAATACAATTCTATGCTGATTATTTTCTGGTTTTATCCATAAGTTGCCCTCCGGTCATGTAATTTGTATTGTGCTATTATCAATAGGGGTTTTACATGTATGCTATTCATGCATTACATGTAGGTGTCGTACTGGTTATATTCAAACAGGTATGGTTGTGGTTTACAAATCACAAGAAATACTAACATAAATTGGTGCAACAAAATAAAATTGGATGTGTTTAATAAATTGAAGCTGTAGTGAAAATGTATCAGATACTTTGTTAATATGAAACTTTGCATGTTAATCCCCCCAAAACATCAAATCACCTATATATTGATATGTTCTTTAATATTTTTTAGATTCTGTGCATAAATGTTTGTATGTTGCATGTGTTTTGTGTATTTCTTGTGTATGTAAAAATTGTCATTTATCTGCTATAAAGTGTCAGTTCCATCTATAAATACTACATACTTTTCTCTCACTCCTATTTTTTTTTAACAAATCAAAATAATTATACTTTGATCTCTTCTTGTTTAGCTTCTCTGCGCTTCACCATGCTGCCCTCAACGGTAACTGCGGCATCCTGGGAACCCTCCTGGACAATCACCATCACATCATCGTGGATCTCAAAGACAACAAAGGTGAGAGGAGACCAATCTCCTGCAATGGAAGTGGGAGATGGGGGTCATTAAGGCCATTCGGGGAAAGATAAATGGCATCATTTGGAAGTATCCATACTGATGTCTTCACTCCTATGGGGATTATATTGGTATGATAATGGGTAATGGATCATATCTGTCTAATGGTACTTTAGCTATTCCCTCATCCCCAAGATTCTGTGTGATTTACTGCCCCATGTATCATTTTAATGGAGGCTGAAATTTAATCACAAATGGTTCTTCCTGTATGGGATTATATTTTCTACACTACTTTGTATGAATAGAATATTGAATGGGAAGGTAATGGGATAATGATTGCCCACTTTTTCTTTTATACAGTTCTTCTCTGAGCTAGTGGGACTTCAATATTTAGCACACACAAAGTGTCCATATTTGGTTTGAAATACATTTGGTCATTTTCAAACGTGAGTGACACGACAATCGGAGAGGTTTAAGGGCTCATATCTTCAAACTTAAAGGTTATGAATCAATCATGACTACTATATTATATACAATGTAGGACTGGCATGGGCCACTACAAGTTTGATTTGAATTCAACAATTCGTTTAGTAGATATGATTAAAAAACGGTGCGTGAGTGACACGACAAATTTCGGACATGGGTTTCTGACCATTAACACATATGGTTGGATTCGTGCCCAAGTAGTTGTCATGGAGTATTGTGAGTACCAGTAAATGGACATAAATAGTGTACCTATCTAACACATATAGTCAAAATCAATAAAACCTTCTCTATGGAAAATGGTACCCTCCTATATACCGTGAGTGACACGACATCCAAAACGTGAGTGACACGACAAGTGCAAAAATACAACATTTATCTCAACATTGAAAGTATTTTTTGCATGATGTAGAAGAGTAAAATACCATTAACCAAAAAACAAGCTTAATTACATAATAACTGCTTTCTTTGAAGTTCATAATATGTCATCCTGATGTTTTATTCTTGGTTTATGGTCATGTTTGCCCATCAACTCACATTCCCTCTACCATACCACATTGTCACACTAGGGCTTCTACCACTCTCCTCTTTAGAGGAGGAGGGGGCACTTGAAGGAGGTGTTATGAGGTCTTGGCATTGACATCAACTCAAACATTCTTTTTGTGGCCTGATATCATTCAAAACTTTAACTCTTTCTCCCTATCTGTATATGAAAGTTCAGCATCCACAACGGATGGAATAATTTTTCCTTGTAAGAAAGGTATTCTCAATAGTCACTCACATCATCTGGCATGGTCTGGTAGCCAATGATGTCATGTATGACTCCTTTTTCTTGAAATATTGGATTAGAATATTATCCTCCTTTAATATTTTAGGCATTGTCCAAATAGGACATGGCAGTTTCAATGTCTTTTTTGGTACCAAACCACAATCACGTTGCTGCACACTTCAGATGGACTATCAGCAAATCCTTGAGAAACTTGGGAATTCAACTCAACAAGCATAGGTTTCTCCTGAACACTGTTGTATGTGGACCCTCCCAAGGCAGTATATGTAGGCACTGTACCAAAATTCAGAGCTATGCTTTTAGCTGGAATCTTGTAAGCGCCTTTTCATTGCTAACTATTTGATCATATACCATACCACGGGAATCCAGGGAAAGCAACAAGGTGAAAGACGCAGTCAGTACCTGATTCTTGCAGTCTGCTACTATTACATAACAACAAGACAGTTACAAGTCATTAGCCTTTCCTTTTCTAAGCCCTTGGATGTCACACTAAAATCCAATTCAGCATCCCAATCAGGCTCCCTTTATACCTCAGTAGCTTTTTCCCCTCGAGGTCCAGCTCTGTTCTTATTAGGGTACCCCCCCCAAAAAAAAAAATTGATCTACTGGTACATGGCAACCCATCCAAAGTTGCTCAAATCAAAATGTGGTCTCGGTTGAGACTTGTTGGGACCTACATGAACATGCATTATTTTGTTGTAATGAATATGTGTAAATGCAAATCTGCTCTGAACACACATCGGCCCGCTTACGGTAGTTTGCTGTTCAGACCCTACATGTAGTGAATCACTAGCGGTATGAATGGTGGCCGAACAAATAGTGATTTTGAACTTGGCATGTAGCTGCTTCAAGCAATATCCAAAATGTTCTGTCAAATCTCAGTACATTCTCACCTGAAATGTTTATGTTTTCTTGCAAATTTGTTTATGTCATGTCCTGGAATACAAGCTGTATGGCAAATGAATAGGTTGATTTAATCAATCAGAAGGAAAAAAAAACATTTTCTTTTCCGAATTTGAAAAAATGTTTGGTGTTCATGGTGATCTCTTATACACACTATTTTATTACTAAAATTTCTGCAAATTTCAAAAAAGGATCCCTGACTTTTCTCGCTATGAGTATAACAAAGAAATAACATTGCTCAAAAGAAAAGTGAACTTTCTGCTCATTTCTGTAAATGCAGACACAGAATGTTCGAGTAATACCTAGACCTATGACTTGACCCATCACCAACACCAACCATTTATGCATTGTAAATATGTCCATTGCTAAAGTATAGTGGTTTTTCTCTTGATACATTCATAATTTTGTGTTGATTGACTATGTTGTTATATTCTTAATCACAGTACATTCACCAAAATATGAATTAGGATCCGAGTCTTCACACCAATGGAAAATTGTCAGAATTTTTTAAACCAAGGCAACCACGGAGAGGAGAGAAAATAGATGAACTTAATGTCAAATTCAATATTTCCATAAAAAGGAGTAAAATTAGGAAGATGGAGGAAATTATTAGCCTAAAATAGGCCTAAATGATGTCAGGAACAACATTTTGACTGTATCCCTGGTAAAACGCTTCAAAAATTACTGGATGTCCTTTTTTATACACAATATAATACCGTGAGTGACACGACATTTCGTGAGTGACACGACATTGTGAGTGACACGACACAACTTTAACAGTTAATTTTAGCTTCACCTTAACACATTGGACCAAGTAACTTTATATACAATAAGGTACAAATAAACTGTATTTGCTCCAGTACTGGGATAAATTAATTTTCAGAATACACAGCTCTAGAAAACTTTTTGCATTTAAAACGTGAGTGACACGACAACCAGTTTTGAAAACTTCGAAACCCAATTTTTTTCAGAAAAACACTTCACAGAATTTTTTTTGCTATTTAGGAGTTAGATACAATACACAGCTTGTATCTTGCCAACAAATGTGCTTCTAATACAAATTTTATATTGTGATAGGCAATATGTGAATTTTAATGCAAAAATCAACATTTTGTAACATTTAATTTCCCTTGCATAAAATTCACTGTATCTCAATACATAATTAATAATTTTATGTAAATGAAATGGAAAAATATACTTCAAGATGTCTAGTTTCAAAAAACATTGAAGCCTAATGATTTCTAGCAAGTTTTAATTTTCACCCCCATGTCCACTTTTGTTTGAAAATGACCAGTTTACAAAAACTTCTTATTTTCACATTTAAGTATTTTTAATAATTTCCTTAAACAACCCAATTTTGAGTTTATGGGAATGAAACACTTGATCACACACTCAGATTCACATTTTACTTTTTAATAGTGATGATTTAAAAAAAAATCACACATTTTTGCTTCACAAATTTCTTCACAAGTCACAGTTGCTTCACAAGTCACAGTTGCTTCACAAGTCACAAAATCACAAGTCATTTGAATAAACCATAATATGGATTTCTATTCAATGTGTGGCAAACATGAATGTCAAGAGCAATAGGGCCGTCTGCACCATCCCGAGTTTTCAAATTAGCGCGCTATTTCTGATCCGGCAAATTGCCCCGATCTGAACAACCTCAAGAATATTTGCAATGGAGACGCAATTATCGCGCTAGTTCGCTAGATTAATCTCGAGATTGCAATCCCAAGTCAACTTGGGATTATTTGCAAAATAGCGCGCTATTTTACAAATTATCGCGCTAATTCGTCGGTGCAGACGCACTCGGGATTATTTATTCATGGCGTCAGACCATGATGCTCGATGCCTTGCTCGAGCAGGAATCGCTCTTCTTGCGATGGTGGAGACGGGGTTTCTTGAATCTCGAGATTAATCGCGAAGAGGGCCGATCGGTCTTAAATCTTGAGATTGAGCAAACTCGGGATGGTGCAGCTCCGCCTAATGTGAGGCAAACATGAATTTCAAGAGCAATGAGAGTAGATGCATGTAAACATTGATGTGAGGGATTGTGAAATAACTGCCTTTGATAGTAAACCACAATCCCTTCGCTATTGTTGATAAGCTTCTCAAACCAATTTGTCAGATTTACCTTCAAATCGGGTAATAGATGGTGATCCCTGTATTTCTTCTACATGTACATCCAAAAATCAATTGGATTTTAATTCTTTGTGATGGAAAAGAACATTTTTTATCTTCTTTCTTTTATTCTGCAAATATGTAAAGGCCTGGTCACACCGCTCGAGCGTTGTTTGAGTGGTCGTGGAGCGGTAGGGAGAGAGGGTCGAATTTCGCTCATGTAATTGGGGAAAAATCGTGAAAAAAAAAAAATCAAAATCGAAAATGGTGAACGGTAGCGAGCGGTGATGATTTTTTCTCTCCGTTCCACGACCGCTCTAACAACACTCGGGCAGTGTGGCCAGGCCTTAAGTTATATTGCATTATGATCATTCTCATAAGAACACAATTTTAGTTTTCATAAGAATATTTGGGTTACAATGATTATAGAATTTTATCTCTATTTAAAACATATATTTAGATGCATGTACATCTCTGCAGAAAATGTCATTTTTGAGATGCAGTGTAAAATTAAGAAGCGACAAATTCAAATGAATGGCAAGATATTGTGAGATGCAGTATAATCTATATTCAAGTATGTAAAAAGTGACAAATTCAAATGAATTGCAAGATATGAAATTTTGAGAATAGTGATTAGAGTCATACAGTAATAGTACCATCATCCAGAACTATATTTTTTTTAAAATCTGTGATTCCATTTCAAACTTGATCTAAATGGATATCCTCTGTTGTCATAGAAAATGTACACAGCAACAAAATGAATTCCATTTTGCAAAGGTAAATTAATGAATTTTCTCATGAAAAGTTAAGAAACAAAGTGACTTTTCATTTTTTGATTTAATATCGATAAACGAAAAAATTGCTGTCCCTACATTTTACTGAATTCAAACATAGGAAATATTGAAAGAAGCTGCTCTGACAAACTATGCGTCTCGTCAAAGTATGTAGTACTCGGCATCGTGCTTGGAATACAACTTGTAAAGACTTCATGTATTTTTGTTGGAAAGGTCACGTTATTATTATTTGAACTCCTTGGGGATTAATTGACCTGCATGCACACCTTGAAGGAGAAGCTTGAGAGTTTCTTTGACATGTGTTCACATGGCAATTTATCAACTAAAAGTATAAGCTTGTGCAGGACAGGGTGCTACATAACTTTTTAGAAGCACTAGCCCAGTCGGGCAAGTAATTTTTAAAGTAGTTCAAATTTGCTTGCCCAAAAATCGATTGCACTTGCCCGGAAATCATTGAAAAAAAGTTTTACCTCTTCTAAAGAAAGTATTGCGGTTTTAATATAAACCATTGACCTTTTTTCTCTCTTTTGATCTGATCTACCTTGTTATTGCCATCGACCCTAATTTTGGTCATTCTACTGTGAGAATTTTGCTTGCCCAATTTGGGCAAGTAGTTATGGTCTTTATTTCAAAACACTTGCCTGACGCATGAGATCAAGTTCAGGATTATCGTTGAGTATATCTGTGTGCTGAGAAATAGTAATTTTATCATGATAAGTAAGTTTCTTTGACTTTATTAATGAAAAGAAATGATTTTTCCACATTTTTAGCTATCAAATGCAGAATATTAACATTAGCTTTATATTTTCAGTCAAGGTTTAATGTTGTGTAAAGATCTAAATCAAATTCCATGGGAACTTTAGTGTACAACATGTTTTTTTTTATTACATAGATTGTGAGAATAGTCCTTTTTCCCACACCTGATTAGAAATATCAGTGGGGCAAACCATTCATTTACCTCGATACAATTTTAAAGGCACTATTCAGATCTCAATCTTGATTTTTATCACTTAACAGGGACATGTAACAAATTATTCACTAGAACACTTAAAACTCTTTTTGGGTTGTTTTCGACTTTTGGCCAATAGTTGGTGCTTGAAGTTACCTTTTTTTTATAATTTCAATAGCATTGCCTTCAGCCAGAGCGGAAGTTTGATCAACAAACCATCCAATCTCTATTCATTAACACAATGAAAGCAAACAATCAAATCAAATTGTAATTTGGTACTGGGAGAAGGGGGCAAAAGGTTGGATGGAATGGGAAACCCTCTTCAGTGGTATATTATTATTTGTTGAGGTTGATTTTGAACTTTACTCTCATGGGGTTTGACTTCAAATTGTTCCCCCACAAAGGCTAATTTGTTGTTTTTCAGACTCATAATAGGATGAATAAATGTAAACAGAGACGGATAATGAACAGGGAGACGAGTCTGCTTGATATTTATGTAGATTGAATAGTTATGTAGAATGATCAACATTCATACGGACTATGTTGTCATTGACTGGTATCTGTCTGTAGCAAGGATGTGATTGTAATTAATATCACTGGTGCCATTGCTTTTGTGGGTGGGCATGGGTGCAGCCATTTTGTTGTGTTTGTGATTTCTTGTTAAAAGGGGCAGTAGCAGTGGAGTAACTAAGATCACAAACAAACATACAATGGAACTAATTGGCTGCACCCATGCACCATGATTTTTACATTTTGAACCAATAAATTAATTCAAGAAAACTGAGAAATCCTGCTCAGTACTATTAATTTTATAGAACTTTCTACTTGGTTAATTAAGTGTTTGGGAATCATGTAAAGGTTTTAATATGTCTAGATAAGGAAATAAATAAGAATAATAGACAGTTCTTGAATAGCGCATATAACGTTATGAGTAACGTCCCTATGCGCTTCCAAAGAACTTGGATATCAATCCCCCGGGTGTAGCTCAAGCAGCCTTTCAGAGCTCAGTGCATTTCAAGGAGTAAATTCCTGCCAGGTACCCATTCACCTCACCTGGGTTGAGTGCAGGACAATGTGGATAAATTTCTTGCTGAAGGAAACTACGCCATGGCTGGGATTTGAACCCACATCCCACTGTTTCAAAGTCCGAAAACTAATGGTTGATATTTCATAGTGTTTGGTGACACTGGATTTCTGATATATTTTTTTTATTTTGGGGGTCCACCTGTCTTCGTCAAAAAAGTCACGGATGGTCACTCGTTAAAAAAAAAAAAACAGGATGACTCAGGTCGAGTTATTTATGAAGTGCAGGCCATCCATTTGTCATGCTTTTATCACAACCATTCCAATATTTGTAATCATTTACTATATAGGCGCCTTTGAAGAGCAGTTTTGCATAACTGAACAGGTCTAGCCTGTAGTGTAAAATATAGAAAACAAATAAATAAAATCATTTACTGCAGAATTTTCTGGCGATTGCTGTGCTGGGATTTAGTCTAGATTTTTTCCCATTTACTGATTAAACCAACTCATTTTTTATGCAATGAACTTGAAACTCAATAATGGTCAAATGTTCTTCAGTGAGCGTGCACACACCATCCAAGGTCATTCATGGCATGAGCTTAGCAACAAATATGATATTATGGAATAACTGAATTTATTTCTTGGAATTAGGTTTCCTTTAACTTGGTATTAATGTAATATCAACGTGCTTCTGGCTCCAAACGACCGATTCTCCTGGACATATTGGGTGTGAAACCAAGGATCAGTAAGCATCGCCAACCTTGAAGCATGTCATTCAAGCGGAATGAACAGATGAAGTAGGCATAGCACAGAGATACTCATCCCATAGACCTAGTATTAATCGACCAATGGAACATATGTATACAAGCCTTATATAGGCCTTCCTCGTACTTCTGGCTCTACATGTGTTTCCCCCAAAGCATCTATTGCTCGATGTTCTTTTTATATCCTTTTCACTTATTAATAGCTGAAGGGACCATATGGCATTCCATATGATAATGGCACGTTTTCAAAAAAAAAAAAATGTGCTGCACATATGAACTATTATCAGCTCTGTACTTGTTCATGATTATATGGAATATTTTTTCCATCAAGACTGAAAATGAATTAAGTGATAAAGATGGTATTGTTAATAGAGATATAAAACTTGATCGGGTGATCTAAAAAGACTTAAGAGGAATATTCATTTTCCATCCTAACGGTTAAAGTTGACCCAATCAACAATTTGATTTGAATATTGAAAAATCTGAGAAGCACAACACTGAAAATTTCATCAAAATTGGGTAGGAAGTTTAATGATATTTTGATTTTCACACTTCTCAAAAAAGGCTACATCTATGTATGTATGTACATTTGGATTATCTGTACATCATGTGCAAATGTGAAAGCTGTGATGTTTATGTCTTCACTTTTTCATTTGTATTTTACTAATGGTAGAGAATACATTAATTTTGTAGATTTGGCAATAAGGAAGCTTTTAATTGAATTACAATAGATTTCATAATGGCAATTCCACCTATATATTTTTCAGGCATAAAATATATTGCATAGTTTTATAGCATCTGGTCTCTTACTACATGTAGCCATTCATTGTTGTCGAAATTTTGAAATCTATATTGTGTAGGTGTTTATAAAAGTTTATTGAACTTCACATGAAGATGTGTGTTGTTTGTAGTACACAGAGGCGTGGTATCATGTTTATTTGAATGTCTACCCACCATTTAGAGGAGCGGTTAGATTAGAAATGTTCACACTAAAGTCCTTGAACTTAAAATCAGTTTGTGGTTTTAATATTCATGGTCATCAAGGTATATTTTATCTCTAAACATTTCAATATTGGTAAAACTATAAAATTTGTTAAAATATGCCATTCATTTATCCCTTTTTACCAATTAGATGAACCATGCTAATATTTAACTACAATGTAAGAAAATAAGAAATAGATGTTTCATATACATGTAAATATAAAAGTAAAGAAAGCATTCATATCTTGGTATACAAAAGGCTTTTACGGACCTAATTTTAAATCATCACTGAAAATTAGATGATGTAAATTGTAAAGTGAGCAATATCTGTCATTTTTGTTTTGATCAGATGATCGTTACCCTTGTATTTCTAAATTTCAATTGATCTTCTTTAAATATGTTTACTGTACAGTATGTTAAGGCTTGTGCAAATTTGCACTTTAAACTTGTACTTGAAGCAAATGAATATGTGTGTACTACATACTAAACTATCGTAGCTCAGATACAGACCCCTCATACATGTATGAACATAGTCATTCAAAACCAATAGATCTCTGAACGAGAGAGCTCAAGAAGCTGTGAGCCTATAAAGTGCAGTAGAATATGTTTTGAATGGTCTTCTCCCTCTGATGTTCTTATTGAACTGCTCGGTATGTCAAGTATTAATGAGTACCTATTAAGTGTCTCACTGTGGACAATTTACAAGCTTGTTGTATGAGTAGATGTATCTGTAGTCTCAATTCCAGAAAAGAATGCAGTAAATTTTGTATTGATTGACATACTATCATATGAATACATATTGGTAATAAGCTCTAAGTATCACCTTCAGGAGTCAAAGTGAGAATACATTTTCATGATGTTAAAGAATCTTTGTATAACCTGGAGGTTCTTGTATGTCTTTCATTATTCTCGCTACATGTAAATGCGACTGACATTGATTCAAAGTCTGAGATTGTAGACTACTACCATATTGATTTGTAGAGGATCATTAATTGATGAAGGATTAGGAAAGTCAATTCAGTTTAACATGCTCATGAAGGAATGAGATGTTTGCATTCCGACAAACTGAGGAGTGGCTCATGACAGACCTCTGCCATGCATCTGAAAATTAATGATTCAAGATTTATTAAAACAAGTGATTGCAGCTTAAAAGCTGCATTGACTGATGATTTACAAATAAAAAGAAACATCTGAAATTAACAAATAAACAATGCTACAAAAGAATCAAGAAATTACAAAACAATAACAAAATAACAATTACAACGTAAATCCAAAATATTATGCTATATACCAGTATGCAATATAATAATGGTAATGTGAGATACGATTTGAAAATCTATTAAAGAGGAGATGTAGACTTTGTTCTTAGATTTGATAGACTGTGAAGGTTGAGTGGTAATTTAATATGAAATTATAACGATGCCATGTGTATATGAGGGGTGAACGTTCATTCAAATATTTTGCCTATGTTCCTTCTTGACTTACCACTTTAAGAAATATTCATACCCTTTTCTCACAAGCAGAATTTTCCTTAACCCTGTTCTATAGGTGGGACTGACTGGCAAGTAAGCCCCTCCTATAGTCCAGGGATAATCTGAGCCCACTTTCTTTTCTCATGATGCTTTTGCAAAGTGGGCTAATCCCACTTATTTTAAGGGACTATCTGGCCCTGCAAAGTAACAGGGTTCGGCGAATAATTGAGGGGTTACGTGTGAAAGTACGGGGTTTAAAGGGGAAGTTCACCCTGACAAAAAGTTTATTGTAAAAATAGCAGAAAAAATAATAAAAAATATTGCCGAAGGTTTGAGAAAAATTCATCTAATAATTAAAAAGTTATTAGAATTTCAATTATTTGATTTGTGACGTCACATGCGAGCAGCATTCCTACATAGCGAATGGTAAAAAATTTATGAAATGTCATTTTCTCAGAAAATTGAAAATGGTTTTCACTGTAACTTTTGTATATCAATAGACAAATCATTTCACACCCGATCATGAAAAGAAAACAAAATTATGTCATAAGGAACCATACAAAATTTGAAATTCATACATTTTATATTACATAACACATGGGGCAGCTGCTCGTTTATGACGTCACAAATCCAAAATTTTGAACTCTAATAACTTTCTCACTCTTTAACGGATTTTCCTCAAACCTTCACCAATATTTTTTACTATTTTTTCTGCTATTTTTACAACAAAGTTTTCTTCAGGGTGAACTTCCCCTTAAGAGTCATCGTGAGAAAAGAAACCCAGCTATAATGCACAGGACGGTACTGGGGGCAAAGCAGCTGTTGCTGTTGTCCAATCAGAGATATGCACCTATGAATGGTTACCACTAGTCCGGGATTACTGAATTTTGTATGAGAAAAGCAAGGATTTCATTATCTGGGTTTATTAATTTTTAATTTTGGGGGCTACTTTTCACACCCACAGCCCTTAAGTTTGAACAATGGCAGTGAATGAGGATGTTGAGCATTTTGGGGGCAACAAAATCTCCCTGAGCCCTCATGTAATTTTACCTACGGGGGGGGGGCAGAGGGGGCAATTCCCCCCTGACAAGTCACAACCCATGCAAGGGACGTATCCCTACCCCCTGCCCCTGATGAGTCACAACTGATCCCTGACAAGCCACTAGTGGCCCTCTCCTTTGAACTTGTAGACCTTTTTTTGGTACGAAATCCTTTATTTGTTGTTGAAGACCTTTTTTTTTTGCTTGTCAGTTTTTTTAGCGGAAAAATTTGCCCTCTCTTTGGAAAATCCTAGGTATGCCACTGGTTACAGCGCTTTGCATAAATGTAGCATCTCAATGAACAGATCGTCAATCATCCGCTCTGGAGCCGTGGGACGTTGCCAGTATGTACTGCATCTAGCAGTAACTCTGTATCAATAGCGCATCAAACTGTGTGGGATTTTTTACAAGTTTTTGAGCTCAGCAAATAATCTTTGCACTTTAATATTTTTCCTGAATTTGGAAAAAAATTTGGATGTGTTATGAAATACACATGCTTTTTCTGCGGAGTTACTCGGCACGAATACATCACAGTGATTTGATACAGCATATTATGCAGCATGTTAATCCAGTGTAAATACGGTCCAAGAATCGAGTTTGAGGCATTAACTTGGGAAAGTGGATGCGTAAAAAACTGATCAAACCAAGGAGCTTCTTGATCAAACAAAGATGTCTTATGCTTTGAAACCCTGTCTCATTACGAATCCACCACTCCATCATGAACCTAAGAATGTGGCAGGTAAAGCACTTAGTGAAAGAGTGATGAGAAAGGATTCTCCATTGATCTGCAGTCAGCTATATCCTTTGCATGGCTGTCCAACCAGAACGCTGTATGAGTGAAGGTATTATTATAAGGAAGACCATAACAATACCTTTTATTTATAAATGGGGTATGGAATGTACTGACCTTAGCTGGTTTTGCATTTCTTGTTGAAGCTCTGGATTGAAATACCTGTGCTAAGATAAGATGTAATCGTTCTTACATGGTACTGCTCATTTGCCAAGTGTCAAAGGTCAATAGCTTTGATGGTCAGTATGAAAGCTTTACCTTCAGACTTTCCCAGACTCGTTTACAGATGCAAACAGATGCATGTATCTAGGATATGAAATTGCAAACTTAAAGCTTATTTCAAGTTTTTGTAATCTCTCCCCACAACCCCAAGCGTAGCCCCCCCAAAGGAATGGTACTTTTCCAGTTCATATCTGAATGTGTATGTCCTAAACATGATTTGAAAGAGATATATCTCTCATTTTATAAATTCAGTGATTTTACCTGTTGGTTTATATCGATTGGTGCTCAATCTTCAAATAATTTAATGATAGAAATTCTGATATAAAATCACTTCTCATGCATGTACTTGGCTGACAAAAAAATAGGTTAAAATTGTTCAGATACCTAATCTTTAAAGATAAGTGCTCAAAGTAACATTTTAAGAGAAAAATAAAAACATTTCTTGAGAGGAAACAATTGATACTCAATATAAAAGTTCATATAACTTCACAAACGATGCATCTCACCTGTTTCAATCTGACATGAATTGAGAGCTGGAATAGAGAATACTTCTTCCAGTTATTCAATAATTTTCGCTATATTACACCATTAGCATACCTACGGGGGGGGGGGGGGGGGCAGAGGGGGCAGACTGCCCCCCCCCCTGCCCAATGAATCAAATTTTGTTTTGGTACGAAATCCTATATTTGTGGTTGAAAACCTTTTTCTTTTTTTGCTTGTCAAATTTTTGGGTGGACGAATTTGCCCCCCTCCCCCTCCCTGTGGAAAATCCTAGATATGCCACTGTCTTACACCATGTATTTTTGTTTGAAAAGAAAAAAGTTTGCAGTAGTGACTAGTGGGATATGATGCAGTATTTGGTACCCTGGGGTACCAAATAATAATCCGCCATTTTGTTGAATTATTTATTTTATTTTTTGCGCTGTACCCTGGGTTACCAAAAAATGTGTACAAGTATATTTTAATGTTTTGTACAGATTTTTTTTTCGTTTAGTGATCTTATGTAACAATTAATACATGCAAATGATAACTTTATTTTAATTTTGCTCTGCGCTGTGCCTGTGATGGACGAGTAATAAGCCTACACCACCCCCACCGCGTGTACCAGGGCGAGTTTTGGGACTATGTATAAGCTAATCTTTTGTGTAAGTTAGCTGTCGAAAAGTATACTTAAATTCTTAAGTATAACATAATTTGTTTACTATTATTGGCATTAGATTGTATCAAAGAAAGGAAATAGGCATTGTGATCACTGTCCCCATTCATGTCATGATTGTCGCACCGATCGTACGACCGTGATCCCCATAACAATGTAACTGTACACTATTACAACACGAGATGGCGCTGCACAACGCCGTACCCCGGGGTACTACGATATCCTGGTGTTCGGCGTGGTGCATCATATCTGTATTTTATGTCATCGCCGTGAAAATCCCCTCATATTTCAGAAACTAAAATAAATTGCTGCCTAGAAATTTAGTTATGAATAGAATAGGACTTGTACTTTCCCTTTCTGCAAAAATCTCAAGATTGATTTTTGGACCAAAATTGACTAATATGCCGGTTCAGATGAACACCGATAGATGTGGGATGTGATCAAATATAAAGTAGATAATTCAGGTGTAAACCAAGACTGGTAATTATCTGATTGATACACGTACAGTAGCTGTATTTCATGCATGCATTGGAAATATCTTTTTCTGTCAATAGGGCCATCTGCACCATCCCGAGTTTTCAAATTAGCGCGCTATTTCTAATCCGGCAAATTATCCTGATCTGAACAATCTCAAGATTATTTGCAATGGAGACGCAATTATCACACTAGTTCGTAGGATTAATCTCGATATTGCAATCCCAAGTCAACTTGGGATTATTTGCAAAATAGCATGCTATTTTACGAATTATTGCGCTAATTCATAGGTGCGGGATTGTTTATTCATGGCGTCAGACCATAATGCATCGATGCCTCGCTCAAGCAGGAATCGCTCTTCTTGCAATGGTGGAGACGGGGTTCCTTGAATCTTGAGATAAATCGCGAAAAGGGCCGATCGGGCTAAAATCTCGAGATTGGGCAAACTCTGGATGGTGCAGCACAGCCTAATATTCTCTCATTCATCTGTCATTCAACACTTGAAACTCAAGGCAATATAGCCTCAGTAAAGGCAGGTGGTCACACTGTTCAACCAAGGAGATATTGGTTCAACTTCAAAATTTTCTGAGTCAAGAGCGGTCAATCACTTGCTGGCCAATGGCCTGAATTATCCAACCATAATTCACACCTGTAAAAGGCATCATCCAGTAATGTGCCAATAATAGCAGTCTCTTGTGTGCGTTTGTTATGTCATGTGAGCAGTTGCCAAATTGTTCTTGTGTACACATTCAGAAATATGTTTTGGCATTCCAATGTCATACTATTTCAAAATATGTCTCCTCTTTCTGTAGGTTTTGTTTTGATGAATTAAATAGTGATTTTTTGTTGTTGCAAATAAGCACATATTCATGTGAATTCTTGTTTATGAAAACGAAATGGAGGTCTAAAATTACATTCCATAAATTTGCAACCTTGCAGGGAGGGTCTTTGTGAAATGTTCTAAATTTGGCAGTAAGAAATGGAACAGTTTAGTGTAATACTGCTGACAAAAGCTAAGAAAATGTGAGTTTCTATTCAAGCTTGCTTTAGGGTTCAGAAGTTCAACCATTTTCCATTGACGAGGGATGTAAACACGGTGTTGCTCGAAGATTATTTTCACTCAAATGTATTTATTTTGATCAAGAGCTCAATGTGCCAAATACCTATGGATGGGACTACACACAATAAGTCATGTTTTCAAACTCGTAATATGAAAAAACTTTTTTTCATATAGTACCTTCATCTCTTTCAATGTTTTTCTTTCATATACATTGATCATGGATTGTATGCTAGCTTTGAAAATGAAATTGATATGTTCTGATGAAAATTAAAGCTACATGTAGGCCTACATACACCCATCCTGCATAACAAGGTCTTTTGAGAGTTAGAAATGCATAACTAGCAGATTTGAAATTGACCATAAAAGCTTATTGAAGGTTTCTGCATAGAGTGTATATAGGCAGATGATTGAAAATGAATCAAAAACACATTTTGATCCTTCAATTGTTTGCTGTTGTATTTTAAGATAGGTTCATGAACATTTTTATATAAAGTTTGCTCAGCAAATAGGTTTATTGACATTATGTGAAGTCAACCATGCTTCCTGGTTTTCCTAGTTTTAATGTGGCTTTTTTGTGGTAAGGTTAACAAATGGTAGAAAAAAAACAAATGTTTTAACTGTTGAGCTCTACTGAATTTGACTCGAAAAGGCAATTGTTTTACAAATGCTCAAATTCTTATACTGAAAAGTCTCAACCAAATTTGAATGTGGGGGTAATTTTCATTTATTGCTTAATACTTAGGCCTATTTCTTAAGAGAAGTGATATATTTGTGAATTTACATGTATTCAGATTCATGCCTGGTTCAATAGTCTTGTTCTTGTAATTTTCCAATTACTTCAAGTTCCAATTATTGAAATGAGAACTGATATTGAACCAGTTGGAAATTGACTGGTTGTTGTTAGATTTTAATCCACCACCCAGGAAAATAATGAAATAGATAAAGAAAAATAATTGAATAAATAAATGAATAATGAAAGTTTGACAATGATCAAGTTTTTGTTTCCTTGGTTTTGTTTGACTGTTGAGTATTGTTACCATGGCAATTACATTTAGAAAGCAAAGTTACCACAATTGTACTTACTTTTATACAATGAGCCCTGGGATCCGTTGCAGAAAGAGTTGCAAGTCAAAAAATCAATCGCAAGTCCATAATACGCGCTGTTGATTGGTTGAAAATCAAGTTACGCATGATTTTTAGAGTTGATTGATTGCAACTTTTTTTCTGCAACAGGCCCCTGATTTTTTTTAGTAATTAAACCTCTGTGTTGTATGAAAACAATAAATATTTATTTTGAACTTTTTTTTTTGCTTTGATTAGGAATGAGACCTGTTCACTATGCAGCATGGCAAGGAAAATTAGAACCAGTGAGATTACTACTACAGGCTGGAGCTAATCCTAATGAGATGTCCTTAGATTCAGAGACACCTCTACACCTTGCATCACAGTATGGTAGCTACTCAGTGGTAAGTTCTATGCCAGAGAAGCTGCTAAGCAAGACTGGCTTTCATAAAAGAAAGTATCATGGAGGCAGCGGGGCTTTCAGATTCCGTTGACCCGGTTTTGATTCCCAAGTGGTGCGCTGGTGCCCTTTGGTAAGGCATTTATCCTCATTACCAGGTCCGTCGGAGAGGACCTTAAGCCGTTGGTCCCCTGGTTGCTTGCTTACAGGCATTCGTGCTTTCTTAGCAGTCAGGTAAAAAACCTTGGTATGAATGATAACCTACCCCATGGGGGGGGGGGAGGCGGACCACTGCCTACAAGTTGGAAACCATGCTCATACCCAAAAGCAAGTACATTTTTTTTGTATGGTCAAGCGATGTACAAGAGCTGAAAAGGGTATGTACATCTTGGGGAAAAGAGTATATTATTCAACTTTGGATAGGCTTATCATGAAAATGGAATATTTGAGGCATTATTAATAGTGGGGCTAAAGATACTTAGTGGCATTTACACCCTCCGAGACCCCTCTTTGACCTCTCTTGATTGAGAAATGATACTTGTCAAGGGTTCATTTTGAAAGTCCATGTATTACCATGGTGTCCACTTTGCAATGGCAGTACTCCCCCCTTCCCTTCCCCTCCCCATTCCAGAATTCCCTGTGTTCCTGAAGAAAATCCACTGGAATCACTAGCGGCACGCTTTCTCTTTAGCCAAATATTGCAGGCACAGCTTTTGCTTTTAACCATGTTTATCGAACAACACTTCTCTTTCCTCCAGCCTAGAGAGGCTGACTCGTGGTGTTCTCTTTCCATCAAGATAATGTTTCATTTGCCGTCTTCTCCCATCCCCTAAACCTCATCAAATGGAGAGGCATCCAGGAAAAGTAGTCTGGGGTCGCTCGCATTCCATCCATTGACATGGTTTCATGTGGATGTGTTTTGTGCTTGGACGGACACTTGAGGTCCATGTTACAAAATGGTTGCATCCTCAAGGAGGCAACACGATCTTCGTCGCTCTCACGGCGCTGTCTCTCGGAGAAGATGGTAGCGCAATAATAGATGCAGACGGGGTATCGTTGATGGGATAGGGGTGTTGAGGATCAGTTTAAATGTGGAATTATGTAGAAGTGATTGGATTGACTGTCGTCTGGGATTGGTGATGTTGTTATGTGTGGGCCGAGCCCACCCCCTCAGTGTAAAGAAGGGTCATGCCTGAAGTCATGGCTGGAGCTTAGACAGACTCAACATAGGGCTTGTTCACACTGGTTTTTTGTCGGATGACACTGTGGAATGTACATGGTGCCATCAGAATAGGGAAATTCTGGCCTTGTTCATACCTGTAATAGACAGTCTGCAGAGCAGCTTTTAAAACTCAATTTACCTCAATGCCTTTTCTAGTAGTTAGGGCCTACCTCAATGCATTTTACTAGTAGGCCTATATTCCTTGTTCCCCCAGTTGTCTTTTATATTTTGTACACATTGTATTGGGATGACATTGCCTTAAAGAGAAATGCCAGTAGTTACAGTAAATACTATTTCATGAGAAAGTTTGTAAAACCAGGCTTAATTGTCAGTATATCATCAAGGATCTAGATCTGATACAGTTACATAAACTAAACTTTGTGAAATCTTGAAATCTGCACTGAAAAATGGTCACACTGAAGATCACCAACACAGATGAGCGCACGTGGGACAGTGTATTGCTTTGAATGTCAGCCCGACACTTGACCCGAATCCTGTGCTTATTTGCTGATTTCTCAGCAATTACACAATTTCTTCCAGAATCTTTTGGCACATATGTGTTATTTATACAAACAGACTCTTTGGTGGTCATTTTATTGGATTCTGTTCGAACTCATTTTGAAATAGTTACCACAACTGGCATTTACCTTTATTCCCTGTTTACCTTCTATTGAAAAGCTAGAACCATATTAAACCAACAAATTGAAAAGATATCATTAAAAAATAAGAAATAACAAAGTACATGTAAATGTGACATGGACCGATAACAATTATCTGTAACCGGTCATATACTGTACATTCAGACTGCTATACCCTGTTCTAATCTACTTTCTTAAACCAGTAAACTATTGTAACATTCAATAGGAAATATTTCTGTGTCAAGTACGCACAAGGTGGTTTCAAACCGCCTCGATCACAAGAATCCCCATTAAATTACGAGAATTTTTTAAGGCTTAAAAATACCCGTTAATTATTCCTGCATTCACACAGCCCCGAAACACATCCTTCGGGATAAGTTCCCGAAGTTACGAGCATGCGCAGTGTGGTCTGATAAGCAGGCAAGGCGGGAGATTCAAAATCACTAGCCCAGCAGCCACCCACGCCGCCACGCCCAACGACACGCTGGGATAAAAGTTCCCGTAATTTGCTTTCACATCGCCAAAATACCTGCGACCTTGGAAAAATCCCAACGAAAGTTCTCGTAATTTCGCCAAGTACCTACTATTTAGCGGGTATTTTCTTTCGGGGAAATTACGCGTAGTTTGCTTTCACATTACCAAAATACCTGGTATTTTCTGATCGGGGTAAATTTCCCGATCAGAGAATACCTGGAACTGGCGAACTTCGAGGCGGTCTGAAACCGCCTCTTGTGGATAGATACTATGCTGCGTTTTCTAATTTTTGTGCGAAAAATGTTACCTCACTGAGAGTGTTCCCATAGCAACAAGACCACTTGATATGAAGTGGATCTGGAAACCGGTTCAGGAGATGGTGATGAGAATGCCAATGAAGTGAAGTGTTTAAGGGAAACCAGTTCAAGAAAGTGAATGTGAATGGGGTCTTGCCAGTTAAACATGACATGAATACAGTTACCTCAGACTGATGTGTTAAAAGATACCAGTTGTGGTACACAGCAAAAACTGTGGTGTTAACCCATGTACATAGAGGACCACACCAGTTATTTTACACCGGTGTTAAATTGGTGGTGTTAGTTTTACACCTATAGGTGTTATTACAACAGCTATGGTTGTTACATTTACATTCTTTGGTGTAATGTTCAATCTCTAGGGTGTTACTTTAACACCTCAGGGTGTGGTCCTCTGTTAACACCAATTGGTGTCAGTTTTAACACCACAGTTTTTACAGTGTATGATCTTAAAATGAGTTTGATTTAAACAGAATCCAATGGAATTACCACCATAGTGTTTGTACATGTTTGTATAAAAAAAAAATATGTGCCAAACAGCTCTGGAAGAAAATGCGTAATTGCTGAGAAATGAGCAAGATGAGCATGCAATGCTATCAAATGTCGGGTAGTGTTCGAAGCAATATTAATACACTGTCCCGCATATGCTTTTCTGTGTTAGCGATCATCAGAATTATCGATTTTGAGCTAAAGATTTCATGATTTTACATTAATAAATCAGATCTAGATGTATGATAATATTTTGACAATTTCTCATGAAACAATTGTTTTGTTGCAAGTACTGTCTTTTGCCTTTAAATAGAAATTGTCCTTTAATCATAAACATGAATTAAATTGAGTTGAATCACAACTGGAAAGTAGTTTCTCTAATATAAAACTTCAAAGCTCTCTCGTGGCTCACAAATGCAATATGGTTCTTTTAGAGATTGATTGTATTTGTCAGATAGAACATAAAAAGTCGAATGTAGAGGATCAAAATACCTTGACAGGATAAGCCCAGACTGCTTATTTCCTTAGCACCTAACAGATGACAAGTAAAATAAACTTTTAAAAAAGCACAGCTTCAAATGACTTTGAATTGATTTCTTATTTAAAAGTAATTATCAAAATCAACATGACATCGTCAAAAATGAAGAAGAAAATATAACAATTTTTCATGGATGACAAAAATATTTACAAAGTGAAGTATGTGCATTGCATACTGTTGAATTGTAAAGGATTTGTCAAAGTGCATCTTTGATCGTGAGAACAGACAAAAAGGGCTTGGTTGTAGGTCGAGGGTCAGGATCAAAGCTCCGGATAATAAGAAGCAAATGAGGTGAAGTTGAGGCAAGGACTTCCAGATTTGTGTAAACACGATCTTTAAACTTTTTTAAAGTGCCAAGAGGTTGGAGGAAGTGGAAGAGGAGGGTCCCTAGTTCCACCCATATCCGCAGGGCCCAAGTTCTAAGACCTGTAGTCTAGTCTGGTCCTTCTGCAGGTGGAACTGTGTAGTCTAGTCTTTGACAGACTTGTGCAGTTTGATATAAATGCTGCTGTTACTGGTAGTAAATAGGTCAGGGTTGTTATGTCTGAGATTGCCATAATGATGTCATGTGACACCTGTTTATGGTGGAGGAGAAGAGAGAAATATGAAGCAAAAAATATCATTTTCAGTCACTCCACTCCCTTTTGTTGACTTGAAAAAAAATGATTGAAACTGAAAGATCTGTTTATTACATTGACATACATTTTCATCTTGTCATTGGAAAGTTTGATGACCTGAAAGAACATCAACATGCATGTGAATAAAATTAGTATGTAATAATAATCACTTCATTTAAAACCTATTATCGTTGGTATGATATCTTTGATTATATTAATATTACTGTTTTATTTGAAATAGGTGAACGTTCAACATAAAAAAAAACATTTATTAGGATCTCAATCTTCTAAGAATTTAATAGATTCCATCAAATTATATATAGAAGAAATTACAAGTATTATTTTGTCAGCCTATTGAATAAATCTAAGAATAAATATGTAAATGAATGAATGAATGGATGGATAGATGGATGGATGGATGAATAATAGATAGATACATAAATGAATAATTAGAATCTATTGCAATGTTGGAATCTATTTATGAATTGATAACAGTCTTCATGTAAGCCAATGGTTGATTTAGATCCTAATACTAGAGGGAACATATGCTAACAATCAAGAATAGAAATGTTATTTGTTTTGACTCCTAGAGTTCATGAACTTGTGGGGTAGATATCAATATTGTTTGATTTTGAAAAAAAATCAATAGCAATGAATACAGAGTGTTACTCTGCAATGTTTCTTTCATATTATACAAATTTTGTATTTAAAGAGAAATACCATTAGTTGCAGTAAACACTGATTTCATGAGAAAGTTTGTAAAACCAGGCTTAATTGTCAGTACATGTACAGTATATCATTGAGGATCTAGATCTGGTACAGTTACATATTCTGAACTTTGTGAAATCTTGAAATCTACACTGAAAAATGTTCACACAGAAGATCACCAACACAGATAAGCGCACGTGGGACAGTGCATTTATTATTGCTGTGAATGTCGCCCCTTGCTTGACCAGAATCCTGTGCTTATTTGCTAATTTCTCAGCAATTACACAATTTCTTCCAGAATCCTTTGGCACATATTTTTTATTCATCCAGAGACTTTGGTGGTCATTTCATTGGATTCTGTACAAACTCATTTTGATATCGTTACCACAACTGGCATTTACCTTTAAATTGTAGACCCAATCAAAGCCCATTAACAATTCTTTATAATCCATTTTTTATGTTAATGTTACAAAACAACATGAAAAAAATCTATAGTGTATTGTTTTAAAGATCAAGTCTGCCCTGGCAAAATTAACAATTCTTTATAATCCATTTTTTATGTTAATGTTACAAAACAACATGAAAAAAATCTATAGTGTATTGTTTTAAAGATCAAGTCTGCCCTGGCAAAAAAAATTGATTTGAATATTAATAGAGATCAATGAAACAACCATAACCCTGAAATTTCATTAAAATTAGATGTAAATTAATGCATTTATAACATTTTACAGTTTATCTTATTGCACAAAGCAATAAAACATCACAGTTGAGACCCAATGGTGCAACACCTTATTATTTTCAATGCAGTTTTTGTTCATCAGTTAAGTTCATCATTTTGATTTTGTTGTTGTTTGTTGATTTATACTGCTGATGATTATCGCCACCAAGTTTGGTCTTGCTAATGGCAATGGTGACAATAGGTGGTTTCAGACCGCCACAAAGTTTGTCGGTTCCAGGTATTTTCTGATCGTGAAATTTACCCGATCAGAAAATACCAGGTAATATTGGCAATATGAAAGCAAATTACGTGTAATATCCCCGAAAGAAAATACCCACTAAATAGTAGGTACTTGGCAAAATTACGAGAACTTTTGCGGGGATTTTTCCAAGGTCGCAGGTATTTTGGCAATGTGAAAGCAAATTACACGTAATATCCCTGAAAGAAAATACCCACTAAATAGTAGGTACTTGGCAAAATTACGAGAACTTTCGCGGGGATGTTTCCAAGGTCGCAGGTATTTTGGCAATGTGAAGGCAATTTACGGGAACTTTTAGCCTAGCATGTAGTTGGGCGTGGGCACCGTGGGTGGCTGCTGAGTTGTTTTGAATTTCGCGCCTTGCCTGTTTATCAGACCATACTGCGCATGCTCTTAATTTCAGGAATTTATCTCGAAGGGTATGTTTCGGGGCGGTGTGAATGCAGGAATAATTAATGGGTATTTTTTAGCCTAAAAAAGTTCTTGTAATTTAACAGGTATTCTCATGATCGAGGCGGTTTGAACCACCTTATGTTGAACTGAAAACCAGACATTTGGATGAGGATTCTCAAATGCATTTATTATGAATGCAGTATGTTGAAATTCTAGCTTGCAGGTCTGTTAAAAATGATCTCAATTTCTGTTTGTGTAATGCTATTTTTCACCTGAAGTTCGGCAGAGATCTAGTGATCATTTTTCCAGTTAGTTTGTTTTTTATAGAGTTTTGGTCTGTTACAAAAAATGTTTTGTTCAACTTTGTTCATAGTAGACATGCATGTGAGTGACGTCTTTTCAACTGCTCAAGCTCAGCATGAAGATCACTCTTTCCCTTTTAAAAGACAGTTTTCATTGACTTTTCACAAAATTAATGTAAGGTGTACGATGCATTATGTTTATCAAATTCGAAATTGCTTTCTGATCTCCAAAATATATATCGATATATATCCTAAACTCACGCAAAAAGAAAGAATCAAAGCAAGTGAAAGGGCAAGTATGCACAAGTTGCACCTTGGCATCACCCAATCGGGTCACCAGGCGATGGTACGCCAGATCTTTCTGGTCGAGTAACTGGTCATGACTCGCTGGTTATCGCACTGTTTCACATTGACGTACAACGTACAAGTAGAGTGAAATCTTGTTAAAGTATTCGCATCTGTAGTGAACAAGGGCAGACGACGACGTTGACTCGAATGATCAGATGACTGCTTCGTCGTTCTCTGCTCCTGAAACTCTTTATTAATACATGGTACGCCAGATCTTTCTGGTCGAGTAACTGGTCATGACTCGCTGGTTATCGCACTGTTTCACATTGACGTACAACGTACAAGTAGAGTGAAATCTTGTTAAAGTATTCGCATCTGTAGTGAACAAGGGCAGACGACGACGTTGACTCGAATGATCAGATGACTGCTTCGTCGTTCTCTGCTCCTGAAACTCTTTATTAATCTAGAGCATTGTTCACATATCTTTTTCTCACCTGCTTGCTCTCTTTGCTCCGTGCATTACCTTTCAGAGGCAAAATTCATAGTTTTGTCTTAACCCTACTTTTTCAAGTCAGGTACTTTCATTCCTACCTAGCAAGAATACCAGTAACCATTCTGAATTGAACAGATGGCTCTTGACATATTCTAAAACTTTGGGGGATTCTGAATGCCACAGTTGTTCTGGGACAAGTAAATTGGTTCCAGAAACGATTGATATTCAGAACGTAACCAAAGCGACCACACAGGAAAGTAGTTCATTTCCCTATTTCCTATTTATTCTTGGTAATATCCAACTCAAAGACGTTTGTGAGAACAGACTTCTTTCCACATTTTTTCTCACAACTCTCAGAGGTTCACAAGGCTACGAGTCCTCTCGAGAAATCCAGCATTAATTTTGAACTCTGATTGTGGAATGAAACAAAATACATTGTTTATTCTCTTGTTGTACATTCATTTGGGGATCATTTGTCACTGTTTAGGTGAAACATAAGATTGTATTTGTCTGTTTTCTTTGCAGAGGGTTACCTGTAAATGACCTGAATTGATATCATAAAGTCATTTGTTTCT
The DNA here is from genome assembly GCF_018143015.1 of Lytechinus variegatus. NCBI lineage: Eukaryota > Metazoa > Echinodermata > Echinoidea > Temnopleuroida > Toxopneustidae > Lytechinus > Lytechinus variegatus. The sequence goes on from NC_054749.1 coordinate 1,258,200, forward strand.
TTAATCGCCTGGGAATTGGAGCATTTGGGAAATTGAACATTAGACCCCAGATAATTGTACAGTTAGCCTTAAATTGGAAAGGGGTGGCAATAGGAAATTCGGGACATGATCCAGTATGATAGTGTGGGCATGCTACATGATTTTAATCTGTACTTTGCACTTAGTTTGAAAAAAAGTCACACAGACAATCTATGTTACCATCTATTGAAATTCATGGATATGGTCCTTGTCTAATACCTTCTTTCATTGCTTTATTGATGATTGATTGCTACTTTTAGGGGTGGGTTGTTACAAAAGTGAGAAAGAGGCATCATAATTCAAAACTAATAATGTTTCTAGGGACAAGTAATGACAGGCATCTCCAAAACGCTGCAGTGAATGTGGGGGGGGGGGGTAAATATGAGGTGACCAATGAGGGGCAGTTTGATATAGTCAAATTCAAAATCAGGGATGGGTGTGAATGTCATTAATAAAAGTATTCCCTTTTCCTGAATATTACAAATGATGTTTTATGAGAACAAAACCTGCTATACATGTAGGACCTGAGGTGAAGCATCTAGTGTTGTAGATTGTTTGATTCAAAGAGTAAGCGTAAACCAGACCCCATTGCTTGTGTTCAAAGGTTAATAAGTCGGTGAAGGTTAGTTGTACCCGAATGGGAATGGTAGTAGGATTGATTGATTCTCAAGTGGGAGTGACCTAGTGCACTCTTTGACTGTAGAGGGCACCGCTTAGTCAAGGCTCTCAACACTTCCATATTACACATCTATCTGATGAAACCTAAAATTTTGACAGACAAAACTTCAATGTTAATTTTTCGGTCCTTTTTTTTAAACCCTTTTACAATCTATGTAGACCCTATGTCTTTGAAGACTTTTCAAGAGAAGGTCTGTACACTACTTTAACCTTGGACAAAATTCTTCATTAGGTTTTGTAATATCTGATACTAGTTTGATTTGATTTTCATCTAAAAATGAGTGAACTCCTTTGAGATTCAAGCTTCTTAATTTTGAAATATATTTGTTTCACTTACACATGTATACCGGTGCGTTGGCTCAGTTGGTAGAGCGTCCATCTCACAACCAGGAGGTCGGGGGTTAAAACCCCGGCCGCGTCAGACCAAAAAAAGGTAAAAGATAGAAGTTGCTGCTACCCTGTTTAGCGTTCAACAATTAAAGGGATAGAGCCTCGTCGATCTGGCATGCACAGCGGCTGCCGGGCCCCCACGATCAATTGGGCAAAGCAAATTTTCGGAGTATTTCATTTCATGTCTATTTCGAACAATAAATTATGGATTTATCATTTATTCATCATTTATCATATCTTTTTCTTGAATATTGTTTGTTTTCATCCTGTTTTTTTTTTTAGGTTGAAGCATTACTTCAGTACGATGCTGACCCTACTGCCAAGAACAAGCAAGGAAAGACACCCTTGGATCTAGCAGCGGAGTTTGGGAAAGGAAGCGTGGCAGAGCTGCTGCTGAAAGGAAGGCACTGCACCACTCTTATAGCAAACACGTCACACACGGGTGTTACCATGCATACACCTCTACACCTTGCAGCTAAGAATGGCCATAGTGATGTCATAAGGTAGGTAATTCATGTTGGTAAATTTGTTTTCACCTGCTTCATCTACTCTATTTCGTCCCATCCCTCAGGGTTCAATCCCAGTCCAAACCAATCGTCTAATTGCAATTTAGCCCATTTTGTTGATTTTCCAATTGGACTTCCCAATTTCAACTAATATTCACTTGGTTTTACAAAACTCAGTCTATATTATGGTTAGATGAACTTTTTATGAGCCAAATTTTCATTCAATGCAGTGCAAATTGATAAGTGGGAAATAGACCAACTGGGCACAAGACTAAATTGGAATTAGACTTGGTACTAGAGAAAGGGTAGTATCTAGACCAAAAAGTAATTGGTCCAAATTGACCAAGTAGACCAAATGGCCTGCATTCTGAAGTCAGGTTTAACTTAGACCATGGTTTAACTCTGTGATAAAATTATGGGAAGCCAAAAGTCTCAAAATTTTTAATATTTTTATGTCTCAAAGTTGTATGTTTCTTATTTTTACTGTGCTCTTTCCGGATTCATCGATGGTGAAGACAATCATCTATTTATACTTCCTACACAATTATGAATGAGAGCCAAATGAGCCAAAATTTGATATCCCTACCGTTAGTGATTTATGTAACAATTGGCTATCCATACTTAAACCACAACTTTAAACCTGAGTTTAAGTTAAACCTGACTTCAGAATGTTTTGCCAATGTGGTATTAGACTATCTGAAAACTATACCAACTGCTTGAAGACCTAGTGATTAAACCTTGCAGTGTTAGTTGGTTTAACTCTATCTCTTAAGGACAAGTCCACCCCAACTAAAAGTTGATTTGAATAAACAGAGACAAATCCAACTAGCATGACACTAAAAATCTCATTTTCATCAAAATCAGACGTAATATAAAGAAAGTTATGACATTTTAGAGTTAATTTCACAAAAGAGTCATATGCACATCCTGGTTTCTACGCAAATGAGGGAGATTTTTTTTTGTCTGGGGTGGACTTGACCTTTTAAAAATATGACTCCGATTTGTATTCATGGAGCAACTATCAACAGAGTAGAACTTGATCAATATAGATACCTACTTAATTGAAGTTATTCATGAAGCTTTGTTTGCATTAAAAATGCATCAGAGATCCTAATAACTATATAATGAGGTTATTAAACCCTAATCACTCGCTCAATAATTCAGATTCGTCTACACTCATCGGCTCTACAACTTCCATCGCAATCTTCAAAAGTGATTTTCATTTTAAAGGGAGATTATAGGTCAACAAGAAATTAGATACACACATCTGGTAAGATTAAAATAGATCCTCCTCCTTCATAATTCTTAACAAGCAATTATTCAGATAGTTTGTGAACTTTGTAATATGACCTACTTTCTGGAATCAGATCCTTTCTTCAGATTTCTTGAAATTTAACCCTCAAACTAGTACCTAGATAAAATTAGTCATTTCTACTTCTTGGACAGGGTTTTAATTTCAATTTTGTCAGGGAAAGGTCACTTTTCTATTGGGCACATTTCTATATTACAGCAGAAATTTAATAAAAAAAGGGGGCACAACACACCTCCAGGGATAATAAGAATAATGATAATAATGAAAATATTTCTATTGGGCCTTTTCTTAAAAAGATGCAAAGTGCATATGAGAGGGGCATGGAGGCCAATCAAAAGAACATCCACAGACAAGATCTACTGAATTAAGTGAAATTTAATTCAGTAATTGTTTCAAAGAAGATTTCAAGAGTGCCCCAAGAAATAAAAGAGAATAAAAATTCAAGTACCGTTTTGCTGTATTCATATAATTATGATGATTGTTTTCTTGTTGAATTGTTTTCTGGAATGAATAATATCAACACTTGAAAGAATTTGTTAGGTCCAGGGTCTGCACATAGTAGGGGAGACCGGGGTTAGTTGGAACATTGGCCCGGGGGGGGGGGGGGCACTTACATTGACGAGTGGATACCATGCGTGACCAAAAAAACACGTAAAAAGGATGTCCTTTTCACGCTAGGGTAACGTGATAAGGGTGTCAAAAACACAAAAATAATGAAGAAAGGGTATCTATTTCGCTAGGAAAATTACGTGTTTAGGGTCGAATTTGCAGGAATGATAAAACAAAATTAAAATGTTTTATAAAGGATGTCGTTTTTGCCCCAACTGTTCGTGTTTAGAGTACGATTTGCACGAGGTATAGAAGGTGGGGTTGTACTAAACCCAAATAAGGTAAAATAAAGAATAACCACCGAAGGACCCGTAACAATAATACATTCCTGTACTTGTTTAGGGGTTCATTTCAGGGAATATTTGCCAAGAGTATCGTTTTGTTTCCAATACTTATTAAGGGTATGGTTTCACACGCCAATACTTGTTAAGGGGTGCATTTTCAGAATATGGAAATTACGTGTTTAGGGTGCTTTTCGAGACCCCATGGTCGCGCATGATATCCACTCGTGAATGGAAGTGCCCCTCCCCCCCCGGGAACATGGGGTAAGTTGAAACATTGTTATTTTCTTTAGAGCCTGTAAAATAAATTTATGCAATAATTTCCACAATTTATTGCTATTAATGAAACATCAATAAATTGAGGGCAGTATTGCATAAATTTATTTAACAGGCGTTAAAGAAAATCAGAATGTGTCAACTTACCCCATGTTCCAACTAACCCCGGTCTCCCCGACTGTCTCAAGCAATATTTGTGCATGCATGGTGGCTTGTAGTTTGCATTCTACATCTCATTTGGTTCTCCATTGATGAGATGCCGTTTGTCTCTGCCGTACATTGCAAGCAAACATCAACATGCTACACAGAGTGTAATCATATGTTACATAAACATTGTAGCAACTGGCGGGTATCCTCATAACCCTGAAGGATGGTGACATCTGGCTTGCGTTTCTTGTTATCTGTAGATAGTTATGATTGATGACATACCAATCACAGACAGCTGAACTTCATATCACTATATTATATAGACTTCAGTGGCAATCGCAGGGATGCAGCTCCTTTCATGTATACCTTCTGTTGAGTAGGATATTGCTATTTTGGTGCTTCAGGGATGACTGATCTATTTGTAGTTAAAGGGTGCGTTTATGCGCCACTTTTTTTACCCTAGAATCATGATTTGAATCATGATTCAATTTATAATTCTGCAGAATCACGATACGTTATGAAGTCAAAAGTGGAAATAAACATCATTCAAACCACAAACATGAAACAAGGAAAAGGGGCGTTTAGAAAAACATTTCTTTACAATTGCAAATGAAAAAATTCCTGTAAACGCAATCGTGATTTGAATCATGATTGTATTACGTCACTGTGTCAGGCTTCAAAACTACATCGCGAGGTGGTTTTCCAAACTGGTTTGGAAGATTGCTTCCAAGACCGCTTTGACCGTTCTCACTACGTGTTAAACTAGTTTCCACTAAACTAGTTTTAGGAACGTAGTGAGAACAGCCTCTAAGACTGCTTCGACCAGTCTCATTACCCGTTAAACTAGTTTCCACTAAAACTAGTTTCTAGTAAACCAATTTTTAGGATGGTAATGAAAATGGGGGTCGTAGATAGATCATGGCAATTTGATGTGTTTGTGTATGGTGCATTCGATACTGGTTTATGCCGGATGACTACTCTGTAGCAGTCCTGTCATGAAATCCAGTATTAATGGCTTCAATATGATGTTCAGCATCGGATCACTCCACTGACTTTAAAAACCATTTTCTGAAGCCTTTTTGATGAAATTTACAATGAAGTTCTGAATATTTGCTAGAAATAGTATGGACAGACAAGACAGCCAAGCAATGTGGCTGTTCACATTAGGTCTATATATGTTCCTGATATGCAGGAGAAAAGAGATGCATCAGGGTTGTCATGGTGATGACTCTCATGACGATACTGCCACAGGGTCTAGATCGATCATCCATTAAAATAATACATTGCTTTATGTAAGGAAAATTGATTGCAGGGTGAGATGTGATAGATGCTGGGCAGTTATCTCAAATAAAATAGAAAATATGATACAAGTATTCTTAACCCATTTTGTCCTATACCCAAGATGACTCAATCTCGAGTATTTGGAAGATTATCACAGTTCACTTGACGATCATGGTAGTATATTAAAATTTACATTGATAATTCTAACTGAGAAGATTTGATTAAATTCTAGTGTTTATGTAGACAGTTTAAAGCTTTTATTTGGCATGTTCTATGACCATCAAATAAAGTGCCATTTTATAATAATCATATGGAACAGATATTAAATAGGTTTGACAAAAAGATGTAGAGTCCGCAAATATTTGAAATATTCATATGCGAGCATAAAGCAACTCATCTGCTCTATGTGTAGTGATATTTAATCGCAATGCTCACCCTTTGCTTGAGTGTTTGTTATTTCTAATAATATACAGTGTTTTATTATAGATTGACATAATGATATACTAGTCAGGGAAACCTGATGGCCGATAAAGCAGTATCACTTCAGACAGTTCACTTCATAGTTTCTTTTTATTTATTTCATGTATTGTATTATTACATGATTTGCTTGGAAATATAAGTTTCTATAGTATAATAAATGTGTGCAGTAGAAACTGGCTCAAAATGTTGTAGGTCTATCATTTGTTTGACTAGAATACATCTAGAGAAAACATCTAAAAAATACTTATAAAAAACTGTAGTTAGTTTATTTTAAAGATATTTAAAATGCAAATCCTATTCTACTGGATGGAAATTTTTGTTCCTGGGTTTCATGATGTTTGAAATTTAGGTAATCTCAAATTATACTATCAAGTTTATGTACATATACCATATTCTTACAAATTACATGTTGGCCTACGTTTTTACACTTTTATTGACCTTATCAGGGCTTATGTATTCCATCGCATAAATATTGTGAATACTGGTAACAAGTTTAAACAGACAGATGTAAACAAGTATCATTTTGTTATCAAAGAATTCTTATTAAACAGAACTCTGTTTTATAATAAATATTGGTTTAAAAATTTTAATGAAAATGTTGTAAAGTTTGCTCTGAGCTAGCTAGATTTGAATGAATCAATGTCTTAGCTATGAATAGACAATATCAAAAGTAAACTATAATTTTAATACTATAGTGATCAAGTCTCATTTGTTTTGATGTATTGCAAGTAGTGTTTCATTTAATGTAGATATATTTTAAGTTTTTACCCACTGTATTTGTTTTTGTAATTTTCTATAAATGTATAGCACTTTGTAACATTTTAACAAGTGCTTTATATGGAAGAAATATTACAATTTATTTTTACAAGCATAGGGTCCTGTTTCATATTGCCATCCAAAAGTAATTAGCTATGTGATCATGTCCAGCAGTCAAGGATTCCATGAAATTTTATTAACCACTTTCATTAAAAAATACAAATGTAGAAATATGGAATATTTCATATAATTACATATGTGAGAAAATTTACAAGAACAGTGGAAGGGTCATCAAGAAGTTAGTAAAAAACTTAAAATTGATGATTCCGAAATTAATCTGGAACAAGACAATAACCGTCGGAATAGAACAGTTACATGTAGTTTTATGCAATAAAATGAACTGACTGATGAAATGACACAAATGAGTCAGATCTTATAATTGTGAGACAGAATTTACATGTACTTGTCTTCACTGTTGAGTACCGCATGGTCTCCAAATCCACCCTGAAGCAGTTTCATTTATTAAGAATACCATTTATTTCTGATTTGTTTTCACATAAGAACCCTCATTGATGCCGGGATCGACTTAAACAGAGAAACGCCTAACGGGACAGCCCTCCACGAAGCTGCACTGGCAGGCAAATCAGAAGTTGTCCGTTTATTGATTATGGTGAGTAGAGCCCCCTGTAAGGTGTCGGGTGTCATGGTCGAGTGGTCGGGGTACTTGATGTTTAATTCTTAGGTCATGGGTTCAAGCACTTGGCAGTTCCGTTCATCCTTGAGAATGGCATTCACAATAGAGTCTAACATGCCAGTGCCTTGTGGGGATGTACTGAATGGATGATTGAATGGATCTACTAGTTACCTGAGGCAGACACTAAATGTATTTTTCTTACTGGATAGGATCATAAAGTATGCTTTGATGACTTCACTAGTATTTTTTTGTTTTTATTATGGTAATCTGTCTAGACTAATACCAATAAAGTTTGTCATCAGAATCTGAATATTTTAAAAAGTGCTGAAAAATAAGAAGTGCATGGTATTGCCACTGCTCAAGTGCTCATGCTTTTTTTTAAATACATTTGTTTACTGCTATTAATTTTACTGCCATTTATATTTACTACATTTAGAATTGATTTTTTTCAATTGTGTTTGATATGATAATTTTGAAAATTACCTAGCTTTGAGTTTGACATTAAATGATTGCATGTTTATTGCTAATATTAAGGTAGTGATCAGCATACAATATTTAGATTTATTTTCTCTGACATTTCTTTTATTCCTTCATTTTGCCTGTCTGCCTGTTTTCTGAAAATATCTTGTTTATGAGCAAGTAAATAAATCAAATTTCTTTAGAACTGTGTCAAAAAATTTGATTCTTTTTGGACTAGATATTGTCATAGTTAGCCTCAAGGCATGGTTTGAAATATAAAAAAGTATTGCAGTGGCAAGTGTTTGATACCAGCAGTCAAATTTGAGAAAAACTTGGAATAGTTTACAGGTATTGCATACAATCAGTGAGTGAGACTTTTGCATTGATAAGAGAAGATGTGAAAGAATAGTTGTTTACCAACATGTAGGTGGACATCTTTCTTACTTTGGTGAACTTAAGTGACGCCCAACTGAGTCTCTCACGCTTTTTTATTCTCAAAGATGAGCATGAGTGGGCTGACCTCTCAATCACAATATTTTCAAAGTAGAAGTTTTTGACAATAATGGTAGCAAACTCGATTGAATTAGATTAAAAAGAAGCTTTGTTTATGAAGTGATTATATCTGCGTTGCGATGATAGGAAGGATTTCTTATTCATTTTAGTGTAATTTGCCCTTGACTTTAAACTGACATGTTTCTTCAATTGTAAAAGATCCTTCATGTGACAACCACATTATTTACATACCGATGTGATGTAAATATGCAGTTTGCAGAATTTCATGCAATGTATCATTTACACTATTGATTTACACAGTAGTAATGTAGTAGCATTATGTTCAATCATATTGTTGCAGGTGACGTAGTATTGGCGTATTTACTTTTGACTGTGACGCACATGTATGACCACATTGGATGATTTCTTTTCTTATTGAAATTTCAAAAGAGGTTTACTTCGGAACACCACACTGGTATTTTTCTTCATAAATATATAACATGAGGTGAAATTTTAAGATGTAACACCATTAATGATAAAAAGAAAAGTAATTCATATCACTGAATATTGATATGAAAGCTGTGGAATCATTTAGCTTCTAAATGAGGAATTAATTATTTGTTCAATACTGTATCATTTTTTGTGATTATGACATGGAATAACAGATATAAACTGGATCTGATCGAGCAAAGATGGTAAACATAGTAACTATAGAAACCCACATTAGGCGGTTTCAGACCGCCTCGAAGTTCGCCAGTTCCAGGTATTCTCTGATCGGGAAATTTACCCCGATCAGAAAATACCAGGTATTTTGGTAATGTGAAAGCAAACTACGCGTAATTTCCCCGAAAGAAAATACCCGCTAAATAGTAGGTACTTGGCGAAATTACGAAAACTTTTGTGGGGATTTTTCCAAGGTCGCAGGTATTTTGGCGAAATTACGGGAACTTTTATCCCAGCGTGTCGTTGGGCGCGGCGGCGTGGGTGGCTGCTGGGCTAGTGATTTTGAATCTCCCGCCTTGCCTGCTTATCAGACCACACTGCGCATGCTCGTAACTTCGGGAACTTATCCCGAAGGATGTGTTTCGGGGCGGTGTGAATGCAGGAATAATTAACGGGTATTTTTTAGCCTTAAAAAGTTCTCGTAATTTAACGGGGATTCTTGTGATCGAGGCCATGTGAAACCACCTATTTACCTAATTATCAGATCCAATCCAGTCAAAGCCTTATAAGCCTCAATGATTTTTTATTAACATATTCATATTTTTGTTTGTTTTCTCCACTTCCTTCTCTTTGTTTCTGCAGAGTGGCATTGATGTACATAAAAAGAATTCCCACAGCCAAACAGCATTAGACATCGTCAATAAATTCACTCCAACAAGAGCCGCACAGGATATTAAACAGATACTAAGAGGTAAAGAAGATGCAATACTCTCATCCTCTCTGGCCCGAAATCACAAAGATGGTTTTGAAAAACCACGGTGAATCCATGGTTTATGCAGATTTCCTGTATAAATTATGCTCAATGTAGCGCATATCGGGCACGTGTATAAAAATGTCCAATGCTAATGCGTGCTTTTGTCACAGTGCGCCAAATTGATGCATGTTACCATGGTTAGATACGCTATTTTATTTACGAGTCCACTGTTTGAAGAGTAGCCTCATGAAAAAAAACAGAGGACTCATGAATAAAATAGCGTGGATAACCATGACAACAGGCGTCAATTTGGCGCACTGACAAAATCGCGCATCAGCACTGGATATTTTTTGTACACGTGCCCCGATACACGCTAACTTAAGCGTAATTTGTACAGGAAATCTACATAAACCATGGATTCAAGCGTGGGTTTTCAAAACCATCTTTGTGAATTCGGGCCTCTGTCTTCTTCTTGCCATTTGGTATCATCCCACGTGGTCTAATCCTAGTTTGTTTTCAACTAGTTCACCTACCAACCATTTGGTCTAACTAATACTTGGCTAAGTTACCATTTTGTCTAATTTCCAGTCATAGTATACCCATTTCGTGTAATACCAACTTACTCTAACACTCTATGATTTGGTCAGGGTGCTACATAAGCACTTGCCCGATTGCCCGGGGCAAGTAAAAGTTAGAGTCGGGCAAGCGTTTTGAAGTAAAGACCAAAACAAAAGCAAAATTTTAGCAGTAGAATGACCAAAATTAGCGTCGATATATATTGACCCTAATTTTGGTCATGGCAGGCAAGATAAAATCAGTGTGGAAAAAGAAATGCAATAACAAAGATCAATGTAAGTCAAAAGAGAGAAAAGGGTCAATGGTTTATAAAACCACAAAACTTTTTTTGGACAGGTAAAACTTTTTTTTCAATGATTTTTTTCAGGCAAGTATATTCCAACTATTTAAAATTTACTTGCCCGACTGGGCAAGTGCTTCTAAATAGTAATGTAGCACCCTGTTTGGTGAACTGTTTCTAAACTAAATTTTCAAGTAGGAAATGATGAATGACAATTATCCCAAGTGAACATTAGGACAAGTGATTGTTAGACCATCTGGCCATTGGAAAAGAAAGATAGTAGAACAAATGGATTTAGCCATGATGGTGTAAGACAATCTGAGAATTATGTTATCTGCGAAATAGAATGTGCGAAGATCGCTTCCTGAAGAACGGTTGTGTCCTCACGCTAAAACCAGTTTAATGAGGCAAACCGGTCCATAAAACCACCTCCCGATGTAGTTTCAAGATCGCTTTGCCTCAAACTGGTTTTAGCGTGAGGACACAACGCTAAGATCCAAGATCGCTTCGACCGTTCTCATTACATGCTAAACTAGTTTCCAGTATTCAAACTAGTTTTAGGAAGGTAGTGAGAAAGGTGTCCATGTATGGCTTGCCCCAGTGTAGGCATGAGTCCCAAATGCAAACAAACTCCAGTTGACCCTTTCCTCTTTATTCAAAAGCAAGGTTTTCTGGCTGGAAAAAAAAATTGTCAAAGCCCAAATTGGGCATAATGCTTGGTGATTATCAGCATTACAAATGGATCCAGGGTAATATAGTTTTCTTTATTTTTGTATTTCATCTATTCATTCCATAGAAATAAAGGCCTTTTATCATTAAAGTCAATTTGTTAGACATGGATCTCTGGTTCCTTTGTGATGAACAAGCTTACTGGGCCTTTGAAGGTCATTAAAGGTCACTTGAAAATACGAGGTTCATCTCCACCAACCAAAGTTGTTCAAATTATCTCACTGTTTGTCATCCAGTAAATCATCCAGATCAGAACATGGTTGTAACATAGACACAATTATCAAAATGTTTTGTTGGGCTTAATCTCAACGTTGCAATCCCAATATTTGCGATAAATTTTTTTTGAATAAATTATGTAGATAAATTACAGACAGTGATGTACTTTGGTTTTGGCTTGGGTTATTTTATTCATGCTGGTGACATACACTCACATGATGCCTAGGGATGGTCTGGGCTGAAAGTATTTATAGCTTAATAAATAGAGCAGAATTCACTGAGCAAAATGCCGAAAATTTCATCAAAATTGGATAACAAATAGTAAAAAGTTTTTGAACTTTAAAGTTTAGCAATATTTTGTGAAAACAGTCGTCATGAATATTCATTACATGGGCTGATAATGTCACATCTCCACTTGTTCTTTTGTATTTTATTATATGAAATTAGGTTTATTCAATTTTTTCCTCCAAGAACTAGAAAAATTGGATTGACAACTGATTTAGTGCATTAGATATTTATTGCTGCAACTTATTTCATTATAAAGGAGACATATTATTCACTCAAGTATGAAATAATTAAATAATTATGATTTTATGTAATAACATAAGAAAACGGAAAGTGGGGATGTGACATCATCAGCCGACCAAGTGAATTTTCATGACGACTCTTTCACAAAATATTACTAAACTTTAAAGTTCAATAACTTTATTATTTGTTATCCGATTTAGATGAAATTTTCAGCGTTTTGCTCAGTGAATTCTACTCTATAAGATATAAATATGTTCAGCTTGGACCATCCCTTTGATGCTCATCAGCCTAATATCCCTTTCCTCTAGATGAAGATTGTTTTCTAGAATCATTAAAGGTGGTTTCAGACCGCCTCGAAGTTTGTCAGTTCCAGGTATTCTCTGATCGGGAAATTTACCCCGATCAGAAAATACCAAGTATTTTGGTAATGTGAAAGCAAACTACGCGTAATTTTCCCGAACGAAAATACCCGCTAAATAGTAGGTACTTGGCGAAATTACGAAAACTTTCGCGGGGATTTTTCCAAGGTCGCAGGTATTTTGGCAATGTGAAAGCAAATTACAGTAATTTTTAGCCCAGCGTGTCGTTGGGCGCGGCGGCGTGGGTGGCTGCTGGGCTAGTGATTTTTAATCTCGCGCCTTGCCTTCTTATCAGACCATACTGCGCATGCTCGTAACCTCGGGAACTTATCCCGAAGGATGTGTTTCGGGGCGGTGTGAATGCAAGAATAATTAACGGGTATTTTCTAGCCTTAAAAAGTTCTCGTAATTTAACAAGGATTCTTGTGATCGAGGCAGTTTGAAACCACCTTAAGACAAGGATAGAGTCTCGGGCCCTTAATATGAGGTCCAGTTTACGCCATGGTCTAATTCTATGTCAAAATAATAGAAAGTTTTTCAAAATTGCATTTAAATCGCATTTGAATTAATTATTCAAAATCAAACAGATTCTGTCACTGCAATGGAAGCATAAACACACAATCCATCGTACTCATGAGAAAAGGGGAAGGACCACAAAGAGAACTTATATTTCATTTAGGACACATTAGATGGGGTGGGGATAACATAAAACAAATAGTCAATGATATTTGTTATAAGCTACTGAGCAAATTTGTCAGTGACTTTCACCAACAAAGTGCTTGATGAAACGCTGAGAATGTCGTCAGATTAGAGCTATGACTCAGATGATAACAGCATGGTGTGAGCATAATCGTGACAATTTATAATCCATTAATAGTCTGCCAAAGAAGTACAAATTGCATTAATAAGGTTTTTAAACATACAGTATAAACAATACAATAGGAAGGGAGGACAGTGGTGTATAATTGGTCTAAAGAACTGAAAATAACAGGAGTGTGGGAGTATGTACATTATTGATGAATGTGGGAAAGCGTTAACATGATGATGACGAAACTCTGAATCCTGCGACGACAGTTGTTGTATATACCAGAGAAAGTACAAATTGCATTAATAAGGTTCATAAACATATAAACAATACAATAAGAAGGGAGGACAGTGGTGTATAATTGGTCTAAAGAACTGAAAATAACAGGAGTATATACATTATTAATGAATGTGGGAAAGCGTTAACATGATGATGACGAAACTCTGAATCCAGCGACGAGAGTTGTTGTACATACCAGGAGCGATGCTCCCATAAATGAGAATTTCATTACCTGGGCCCCTGTTACATGATGCTTTGCAATTAATCGTAGGGCTGGTTTCTATGATTGATTGCTTTGATCATTGTGTGTGATGAATCGAAAAAAATCAACCTCATGATCAATTGCTAAGCTTTATGTTATACGGGGCCTGGATGTGTCGCCAGCTATCTCTTTCGGATCAAGGTATCGAGAGATGCGTGATACCTATTATTACCTTTGATGATAGTGGCCTCCTGAAAGTGCATTGGGTTTGGCGTATGACCCTGATAAAGGGAATATAACCAGGCTGAGAGCAGGAAACTCCTCCTATTAACAGCTTTCCTGTCTCGCTAAGCCCCTCTTTTTTAATCAAAATCCCAGCGATTATGTTGGATCAGTCAATATGCTGATGTGGTTGAAGTATTGTTGTTTATTGTCTCTGCCCAGTAGTAATAGATGAAGCATGGGTGTTGTCATCAAAAACGTTCATCGATACATCTTCAGCATTGACCGTACAAGCTATGTCATAATTCATGAATTCATTGCAATTAGGTGCAATGATTTTAGTAGCTTATAACATTAGTTGTCAGTGAAAATCAATATTTATATCATGAATTGCTCTCCAGAATGTTACCTTCTCATTGAAGTTGAGGAGAACTTTTTGAATTGTCAATTAAAAAATGGCCGCTACCTCTCAGGTAGCGATTCTGATTCAGAAACAATTGTTAACAAATCCAAATTAGGTTCCTAAAGGCCCTGTGACTGAGCTCAAAATCCTCGCACTCGGCTTTTTGCAAACCTTCTTTTCCAGTTGATAGATATGTGATATAAATATCACAACAGACACTGGGCCTTGTTTAAAGGCAATTGTTGGCTTTGGTATCAGTTGTGCTTCAATATTTAGCTATGTTATTGTATTATGATAAACAACAATAATTTTGGGCTTTTATTTTAGTACTTATGACATGGGAAAATGTCTCTAAGCATTTTACAGATCTGTATTCTTACCCTAATAAAAAGAACACAGTTTTATATTGGTCATGCTCTGTTCGTTTAGGGTGTGTATTGAGTTGTACATGAAGGTTGAGTTAAGGTAGGTTTAGGTCCTGGGGGGGGGGGGACACTCAGTATATAATTGAGTATGTGCCATGGAGGGGACCCCCATTTTTATACTAAAATTTCCGTTCCAAGGCATAGCATTTTTGTCTTATTGAGAAGAAGAACCAAGAAAGCCGCTCCAAGGCATATCATTTTCTTCTTGTTGAGAAAAAATCCGCTCCAAAGCCTCGCATAATTTTCGTTATGCCGTTCCGAACGAATTGATCTGCTACAGAGCTGCAATTTTTCGCTGTCCTACCATCGCCTCAGCTCTCTGTGAGCGCACCCGGCTGAGGCCGCACTAGCTGCACCATGCACACATGACCGTTCCATAGGGATGCATACGCACTCACACGCTGGCGATCCGTTCCAAGGACCCCCGTTTTTTCACAAACATTTGTAGTTCCAACACCGTTCCGAGGACCCTCCTTTTTACAACAAGCCCGCTCCAAGGCCCCCGTTTTTTGTCTCGCCCGCGACACACCCCCACCATTTTTTGGTCGAGTGCCCCCCCATGGTTTAGGTGTGTAGGCATACATGTAGTTGAAGGTGTAGGGGAAGGGTGAAGAAGGTATTAAAGGGGAAGTTCACCCTGACAAAAAGTTTATTGTAAAAATAGCAGAAAAATTAATGAAAAATATTGCTGAAGCTTTGAGAAAAATTCATCAAATAATTAAAAAGTTATTAGAATTTCAATTATTTGATTTGTGACGTCATATGCGAGCAGCATTCCTACATAGCGAATGGTAAAAAATCAATGAAATGTCATTTTCTCAGAAAATTGAAAATGGTTTTCACTGTAACTTTTGTATATCAATAGACTAATCGTTTCACACCCGATCATGAAAAGAAAACAAAAGTCATCAGGAACCATACAAAGTTTGAAATTTATGCACTTTATATTACATAACACATGGGACAGCTGCTCGTTTATGATGTCACAAATCCAAATCTTTGAACTCTAATAACTTTCTTACTCTTTTTTTAAGGGATTTTCCTCAAACCTTCACCAATATTTTGGTGAAGAAGGTAAGGATAAAGTTTATGCTTTGGAGTAGGTTTAGAATATGATCCCAAACTGAAGTAAAACAATGTTAGTATGTGTAAAATATTAGCCAAATAGCTTCTTCATTGCACCAGACCCTTGGGGGTGTTTTCACAAAGATTTAAACGTTTACAGTCACACTTTATTTCAGTGCATGCCTAATGTAACACATCACCACATAGTTCAGATCATGCGCAATGGTGTGTGCACTACCATGTATCAATGGATCAGATTACATGTTAAATAAGATGTGTTTGCATTTAAAAATTATTTTAAGTCACATTTGTGAAACCCCCAGATTTTCCAAAGCTAATCCATTTAACATGGATAAGAATACTTCAAAAATTTTGGTTGTCTCTAAAGTCATCTTGTTCTCATCATTTTGCTCATATAAACATCATACACACATAAAAAGAAATGCATTAGTTCCTGATACAAGCAGCTAGTTGAATTTCATTCAAATGTCCACTATTAGAGGATCAATCTCATGTGTTCTCTTGATGTATCTGTTGTATTCACAGCAATGGTGCAGGTATCACCGGAAGCGAAATATGGTTGACTAGAGATGTATAACTTTGATAAAGAATGATAGTCATGGGATGGGGGGGGGGGATGAATCAGGATTAATTCTTACGAGATCTTTTTTTTGATGAGTCAAATTTTTTTTGGTTTTTATTATCGATAATGGGATAATCGCCTCCAGGAATTAAAAAATCCATTCTTTGCTGTGATCTTTCCCCTCTTCATGTACTCTATCAGTCATGTGTATCAGCTGAAGATCATGCTAAGTATGTCATCACATGACTAACATTTCAAGAATGTATTTGGCAGACTGTAATGACATCCATTTAACCACCTAGTATCATTGGTCTGGCTGTTAATAAGTAGTTTTAATGTGCCATTATCGGTGATGGATCATTAATGAGTTTAAATTGACAGTAGTTTTAATCACTCCATTAAAATTTGATGGTTGGACATCCAGTGGTCCATAGGTAGAACAATACTTGGGGCAAATGCTGGAATGGTTCCACCTCAGTTTATTCATGATAAAATGACACTCTATCCAAAAATTAATGCTCGGATAAGAGCTAGAATTTCAACCCTTTTAACAATTTAGGCTTCCGATGAATGCAGAGAGTACAAAATTCAGCCACTAGACTACTTGCAAATCATCATTCTTGTGAGTCTGTCACTCCACTGTTGAGGGAGCTTCACATGCTGAGGGTCCAGGAACGAATTGATTTTAAACGATAAAATCAGCTCCAATCTATCTGTTGGTCCGTTGCATATCTTGTGCATTGAACTACTTTCTAAATCTTTAACAAATGATCATGAAATATGGAATTCGCATATGTTGGACATTGTGTAGCAAAGTGTGCAACAGTATATTATAGCAAAAACCAGGTAAAAAATCTTGAGATTGGAACTACTTCCTCAGTTTTTAAGCAATTCTCATGAAATTTGGCACACACATTGGTCTTGAGGTAAAGATGTGCAAGGTAAATTTTCTTTGTGTATCAGAAATAATGTTGCCATGGTAACCTATGGTGAAAATTAGGTAAAAACCTGATTCAAACTTCTTTGTTGGTTTTCAACAAATTACATGAAATTTGGCACACACACTAATCTTGAGGCAAAGATTGCAAGACTTTTTTTTCTCATTTGTCAGAAATTGCATTGCCATAGTAACCACATCATAGCCCAAAATCCAGGAAAACTCCTGTGGATCAAACTACTTCCCTAGTTTTTAGTCATGAAAGTTGACACAAATATTTGTCTTGGGGTAAAGACATGCAAGATCTATTTTCTAAATGTGTTCAAACCTGCATTACCATGGCAATTCCATAAGGTGAAGATTTTAATCACCTTCAGTAATATTTCTAGTTCATATAACATGAACAGAATAAATTTGAACTGAGCATAGTAGTAGTTAATTTCCTTGGTGCTCTGTGCAGTATTGTTGATGTTGCCATTTTACCATCTCACATGGTTAATACCTTGCCCTTATTTGTCATTTCATATTATTTTATGACTCTTAAGTGAATGCTATGAAATGTAATATCATTTAAGTAAAGAAAAGTGAATGGAAAGTATACTTACTGCAATTAATGATCTGTATTCTTTTTGCAGATTAGAATTAAAACAAAATTAGTTGCAAATCCATTGGATATAATTCCAACCCCCATATCCATCGTGTGATTATGGAATTTTGTCTGAGATTATTATTTCATGGTACATTCTTTTTTAATTAAAGTTGATTACCAATGATTATAATGAAGGAATTATGTTCCATAAGAAATTGCATTTGGGATACTGTGTTAGCATAGCTAGTGAGTTTTACCATAGCTCAAGTAAGTTTATGTTTATGTTCGAGTGCGTGTAGCGATGCGTGGAGTTCGTGACATTATGTTTACATCGGCATGAATGTGATAGTAATTGGCTCCCTCTGGAGTTTGACTGCGCAGCTGAATGCGAGGACCATAAAATTAATCACACGATGGATATGGGGGGTGGAATGCTCGGCCCCAGCGGGACACCCCTCCGCTCTTACAAGCGTACTCAAAGGTGTAAATATTGTCCTCCCCAGTTAGGATTATTACCGGGGTGTTGAAATAGGAAATTACTGTGTGGCCTGTTAATAGAGATTATTATTATTCTTACGTCTCTCTCTATAAGTGCAATTATCACACGATAGAAAATTAAGATCAAATGGAAATATTTGCATATTTGTTCATGAAAGTTCTTGAATTACTTTATTTGGAGAATGAGTACGATGGTGACAATAATATGCACCTAACAATAGTACAATATGCAGGGTGCTACATAAGCACTTGCCCGATTGCCCGGGGCAAGTAGAAGTTAGAGTCGGGCAAGTAGTTTTGGTCTTTACTTCAAAACAATTAGGCAAGAAAAATTCTCACAGTAGAATTACCCAAATTAGGAACAATATGATATATTGACCCTTATTTTGGTCATGGTAGGCAAGATAAAATCACTTTGGAAAAAGAAATGCAATAAAGTAGATCACTTCATGTCAACATAGAGAAAAAGGTCAATGGTTTATAATACCACAAAACTTTCTTTTGAAGAGGTAAAAAAATTTAATGATCTTTTCAGGCAAGTGAAATAGATTTTTCGGCAAGTATATTCCAACTATTTAAAAATCTATTTACCCGACCAGGCAAGTGCTTCTAAAAAGTTATGTAGCATCCTGCAATATGAAAATGTATAAACTTGAAAGTTAGGAGCAGAGTATTTTGTGGAAAAGGATACGTTTAGTAGAAATGAAGTTTACATTTATCAGAGATCTCATTTAAGGGATGCGTTAGATTGTTTCCAATAAATGACATTGCTAACCAATGAATGATTGATACATGAAGATACTCCAGGGCCCAGTCTTACAAAGAGCTACGATTGATCCAATTAATCTCAACTGAATGGAAATCCATCCATACCATAATTTTTTTCTACAAGAACTTTGCACAATCTCCGTAGTAAACAAAGAGAATCACACTTAATCTTTGAGAGAATGATGAATGTACATCATCTCTAGAAAATATTTGGAAAAAATTTGCATTTTATATGTTTACATTGCTGGCCATCCAAAGTTGTGATTGATCGGATCAATCGTAACACGTTGCAAGACGGGACCCTGGATTCATATTTAACATGAGAGTGGCAGTCAGAAGCAAAACTTATATTGACCGATCAAAATTATTCTTGTATACTATCTTCATAATACTAACCAGTAAAGCATTCAGAATTTAGTTTGCAATTAAATCACAAGCCTTTGTGTTATGGGGTGCAAAGTTTCTATTGATCAAAGATGCAGTGTTTATCAAAATTAGGATTGCACTTCAGTGTAATCAAAATGATATTTCATGTTTGAATAGAGAGATATATAATGAGATATATATCACTTAAGATGAAGGGATTATTAGGTTCATTATATTCAGACTTATCCATACTATGTATGCACATAATCCATTCTCTTTGGAGCAATCAAATTATGAGCCATTTTTAACATGCTCACAAATAGCATACCACTTTCCAATGGATGCTCGATCGTGGTATGATATGAAAGAGCTCTTGACTGCTACATCAGGATAAGGTACTCATTAGTTATTATGGTGTTCAAATTATAACCTATGTTTCAATGATTGTACCTTGACCGATGCTATTATAGGATCTATTAAAGTATTGTTGATGTTTTTATTGTTGTAATTACAGAAGCGATAGGAGGCTGTCAAGCTCAAGCGATCAAGGACTATTCACGCATCCATGACAGGTCAGCCATTTCATTCAAGGCTGGGGACATACTAACGGTAAGTAATATCAAGGAGTTCTAGATGAGAAGACATTTAATTACTTGTCTCATGTTAGACTCAGTTGCTTTATGATACAATACGCATTGATGATTTTATTAAAACAATTTTGATTGCCTGTGGCAGATATTGATTAATTGAAAAATTATATTTTGTTGCTTAGTATACTCATCCATATTTTTTCAGTCACTCATTAATGGTGTGATGAGGGATGCTGAAACGTGCCTCTCTGTTTCAATATATCCTACTGGTAGGAGGGGTGCCACAGGGACATGTCTTTGGTCTCTGTCATGTGAACATTTTCTACATGTTAAGAAGTGTCATTCTCCTTGTTCACATCATACTTCATTATATTCAATTGATTGATTGCTTTTATTTATTTATGTTTTTATATTTCCTGTACATATGAAAAAAACACAATATAGTAAAGAGTTCATAATTAGCTTGATTTTTTTGTTTGCAAGGAGGCAAAAATATCACCCAAAGTTTACAAAATTAGTACTGACCAAACTAAACACAAAACATGGTGTGGCAGGAGATTCCAACTTGTTACAAGGACCTCCATTACTTTTCTACAATGGAAAAGTTAATCATATAGATAGATATGTCTATCTTCTTTTAGATGCATCTTGTGACACAGCACACACACAGGGTCATTCTCTCTCCAATGCTGCTGGACTGGTGTTAGATTTGATAAATATTGCCATCTACCGTTTCCCTTGTGATATTGAAAGTTTGTTTAATCGCCGTTTAATCTAGTGTAAGCAAATCAGATGTATAAAAAAAGAGCCTTGTTTATTGTTGTTTTAGATAGTGTTTAGTGACCTGAAAACATTAAGATGTATCCAGCTCCTGGGGGCATAATATGAACTTGTTTGACATCAATATTTTTACACTTGATCCCTCCATGTTATGTTAGCAAAATTTCAGAGAGTTTCAGAGTCCCTTTTGCAATTGGTTGTAGGACTATTTGGGACCATTGTGATTTTGTGCAAAATTATCTTGTATCAGCTGGAAAAGGAGCCAATCTTCGCAAAAATAATTACAAACGACATGGGAACTTATTGATTAATATGCAGTAGCATGCCTGTGCTAAGCATAAATTGACCAATACGGCGATGCCTTTTATACCGTACGCAACTGGGAATTTAAGCGAGACTATAAGTCAGATTTATATCTTTGTGAAACACCCCCCTGATTACTCAGTAAATTGTGTATATTATGAATGTTGTTTAGAGTGTGTCAAACTGTGGTTGTGAAACATTTGCATCTTCTTACTTGTCTTCAACTAATCTGGAATGGATACTTAAAAACTTCCTCTGCATTCCCCAGGCTGAAAGGCCCGAATTCACAAAGGTGGTTTTGAAAACCCACGGTCGAGTCCATGGTTTATGCAGATTTCCTGTATAAATTACGCTTAACTTACCGCGTATATTAAAAAGTGTCCAATGCTGATGCGCGCTTCTGTCAGAGTGCGCCAAATTGACGCCTGTTGCCATGGTAATTCACGCTATTTTATTCATGAGTCTACTGTTTTGAATAATGAGTCCACTCTTCAAACAGTGGACTCATGAATAGGAAAACGTATCTAACCATGGTAACAGGGGTCAATTTGGCGCTTTGTGACAAAAGGGCGCATCAGCATTGGATATTTTTTATACACACGCCTGATACATGCTAAATTAAGCGTAAGTTATATAGGAAATCTGCATAGACCATGGATTCAACGGTGGGTTTTCAAAACCACCATGAATTCAGGCCAAAGAGTTCATCTTGTCAGTTTCAAACACTTCTAGATTATGCTCTGTCATTTAGAATTGATAACATGAGGATGGGAAATCCCCCTCTTTCTCCTCTCCCCCCTCTCAGGTTTTAGAGAGACATCCTGATGGGAGATGGAAAGGATCTATCATGAAAGGAGGTACAGAATCTATAGGATACTTCCCTGGTGACTATGTCCAACTTATCAGTAGACCGCCCTCTGGAGGTAAGAACAGAATAATTCACATATAAAGTGCATATTCTGAGAAAGAGTTAGTCACACTTTACATTGAGAATGAGAGCAAAGGTTGAATAAAAGACGATGGTTTAGTTTAATGGTCTCGCTACTGTGCTAGTAATGCCATTCATGTTGGAATGAATACTGTAACTTGTAAGGTTATTCTGACACATGGAATTTGAGCTGTGTAAACTTTTCAAGAATTCAAATTTCAAAGTAGGGATTTTCCCTGTTATACAACGTTGTTGAATTGGAAGCAGAACTACATTTTGTAGTGTACAAAGCAAATATTCTGCAAGAAATTGTAAACAAGTGTAAAGGTTGCTGCAGCTGATGAAGATAATGATGATGTTGATGATGATGATGATAACAATGATGAGGATTATTATGATAGGGTGACAACGATGATGATAATGATGATTATGATGACTATGCTGATGGTGGTGGCTGTGTGATGTTTTGTCACTTTTCAGATACAACTCACCCTACTTATAAAGCATACACTTAAATATATTACTCCACTTTCTGATCTTTACAGCAAGTTGATGGTTTGTTGAAACATGACAAATCATACAAATATTCCATTAAAAATGAGCAACAATAGATTATACCCAAATAGTTGAAATTATCTTTGATCACATCTATGATCTGAAATAGGACACTTTGCAATACGCCTAGCTTGGCCTGATAAAAGAAATTCCTAGAAGTTTGTTTTGACCTACATGTATTTCTGATGTGTTTGAATGTAAGCTGTTCATTTGTAAAGAAAAGGTGTAGGTGGAAATTCTTGAAAAAAAAATCAGGAAATGATTCTTTTCTTTGATTTTGTTCATGTTTTGTTTCTATAGTGATGGGTTGAGTTGAAACACTGGCACAGCTCATTTGTACTATGAACATGGAAACATTCTTTTTTTTTGTTGTGTTCAAACTTCACACTTGTCAGCCAGTATTTGTCGATGGAAGCATGCGTGCATGCATAGTCATTGCGCTTGTTTGCTCAAGTTCATGCCTGTATGCGTTCATTAACGGATCTGTGAATGAGTAGGTGGTTGTCTACCTGTTTGTCTGCTTGAGTTATCGTTCATGCTAATGTTGTGATTGGCTTCATTTGGATCTTGCTCATTCCTCGCCCCTGAAAGCCAACCTTTAGAAAGGTGAGAGGCACATGCATTTTAAAGTAAAATTGGTGTAAGGTCTATGAATTTATATATATACCTGCACCCCTTGGAATAGTATGTTGGGAAATAATGAAAAAGAAATAAAGTTGCTATTTTCAAATATTTTGACAATCTGAGTGTATTTCATTTGAAGGGAAAGATTTCATGAAAATGTTGTTTATAACTGGAATTGTTGATAAATTAATATTTGAATAATTTAACAGTGCATTCAGTGTTCTTTAACTATGTTTGAAAAAACTGTTTTGTCTTATGATACAAACAATTTGGGTTAAAAAGAATCACTGGATAGAAATTAAAAGGTACCAAGAAATCTCGGATAGGAATAATTGTTTCAGGAGTAATTGTCTGGTCATTCTGTTACCACATGGGATTATTTCACGAAACAAATATTGGTTTGTACTGACTTGTTATAAGCTACCAAAATCTTTACATTTGATTTTTTATCAAATTTTCAGTGTTTTATGTCTGATTTTTCCTTATCTGTTCAAATAATATTATTTTCAGCCCAGGGAACCCCTTTGTGAGTGGGGGTGATTGTACTAGTGTACTTTCTATCACCTACCATCCTTTGGTTTCTATTTAACATAATGAGCACCAGGGGCCCGTTGCAGAAAGAGTTGCGTTTAAACGCAAGTCAAAAAATCAATCGCAAGTCCAAAATGCGCGCTGTTGATTGGTTGAAAATCAAGTTGCGCATGATTTTTAGAGTTGCGATCGATTGCAACTCTTTCTGCAACGGGCCCCAGGTCATTATGTTCAGCAGCACGTGACACTGGCACTGGTCCGACGGTCCCAGACCAGTAGAAATTGCTGTCGGGCCAGTAACTTTTCAGAAATAGCCAGATATACTGACATGACCAGTAAAAAATATATCAAAGTAATGTAAATTATATTTTCTTCTCTTTTTAGTAAATAATAAAAATGGCTATGGCACCTTAAAAAAATTGAGAAATGGTTCTCATGAATAATGTTGTGTGTGTGTATGTGTTTACTGTTTATTAGTATTGGGGGGGGGGAATAAAAGACAGCAAAAAAAAAAAGTCTTTATGATATCCTTTATTTTGCGGGACCAGTAAATTTTAGGTTTGGACCAGTAAAAAATGGAAAAACTGGTCCAACATGAATAAGTTGGACCTGTAGTAAAAAGCATTAGTGTGGAGCCCTGTGTTCAGGCATGCATCCTCTACTTTCTGATCTACCATTTTGTTTATTTATTATTTTTTTAGATCTGTATCATTTTATTCCTGGTATTGAGACTATGGGTCATTATATTCAGGTTTATATTCTGTACTACCATGTTGTGATCTGAGCATTGAGATATATGACCTGAAGGATCACACCATATTGACATTCTCAACTGATGAAAGATGTTGGCTCCAAGCAAAGCATGACATATGCATGCATAGTTGAGAAAGTGGTTTGTGTGATATTTGTATACAGTTAATCCCCAGAGGTGGTAAAGAAATTTACACTTGTATTTGCAATACAGCCTGAACTATAAGTTACCTTCTTGTGCAGTCATATATACCATGTTTACATGTGATCAATGCATAATCGGCTTTTGGTTTTTCTTGCATCGTGTTTACACGCTGTTACAGCTCGCGGTGCAGGATCGGCTCGTGGGTCAAAAACCTGAAATGATACGCATACCAACAATATACGTCATAATAAAGACAACGCTGGATCTGTGCGCTTACAATTACGTCACAATGGTGAAGTAAATGAAATGTGTGCTAACTGCTGATGCAGAATCGGCTTTCTCTTTTGTAGTAAAAAAGCCGATTCTGCATCGGCTCGCGGTTCTGAACCTACTACTTTTGTGGTGCGAAATTGCCGATTCTGAGCCCATGCAAGTTAATCGCGTTAACAAACTATGAAAAAGCCGATCACATGTAAACACACTGTAATTTTTGAAAAAAAGTGTCATTCAGTTTGAAATATAGAAGAGTGAAAAAGAAAGAAATAATTAAGAAAATGATTAACACACATAACTGGTCATGCCAGTAGATAAAAATTTCCTATTATAGTAATGGATGCATGTGGTACAGTAAGGGAACAGTGGGACAAAACTGATATGAATAATTATTAGATATTGTCCCCTTTCCAACTTTATTTGGTCAAACTGTACATATGCACTGTGAAATTAGAATTTATTTTCAAAAGCCTTGAGAGGAATAAAGATTGATATTTGAAATTGTTGTTTTGAGGACTAACCAATTTGTGTCAAATCTATGTACATGGGTGAACCTATTTTCACACTTGTTTTCCTGCTTTTAATAGTAAATGTAGTGAATATTCATGACCAAATCATCCGAGAGTTATCATATGTTATATCTTGTGCTCATCATCAACACGAAATTACAGAGAATGTATCGGGTCTCGCATTCGAAATTATTAGCGATCATGGAGATTATGTTTGAACATCAACACTCACTGATACTTCCTTTTGTAAATCAGACCGGATAGTTCCTAATGACTTTTTCTGTAAGTTATTCCGCAGAGAATCCTTGAACATTGTGTAATTCATATCATAAGTACTCGCAGTATGCCTGGATCTTTGTCTCAATAGGCAGTTTCAAACCGCCTCGATCACAAGAATCCCCGTTAAATTACGAGAACTTTTTAAGGCTAAAAAATACCCGTTAATTATTCCTGCATTCACACCGCCCCGAAACACATCCTTCGGGATAAGTTCCCGAAGTTACGAGCATGCGCAGTATGGTCTGATAAGCAGGAAAGGCGCGAGATTCAAAATCACCAGCCCAGCAGCCACCCACGCCGCCGCGCCCAACGACACGCTGGGCTAAAAGTTCCCGTAATTTGCTTTCACATCGCCAAAATACCTGCGACCTTGGAAAAATCCCCACGAAAGTTCTCGTAATTTCGCCAAGTACCCACTATTTAGCGGGTATTTTCTTTCGGGGAAATTACGCGTAGTTTGCTTTCACATTACCAAAATACCTGGTATTTTCTGATCGGGGTAAATTTCCCGATCAGAGAATACCTGGAACTGGCGAACTTCGAGGCGGTCTGAAACCACCTTCTGTGTGTGGTTTAGTTTGGCTGTATGCCATCTTGTACACTGATGTTTAAAACAAACACACTGATTAATTCCTTGATTAATCCCACAATGCAATTCAGGCAAACGTAAAGGAGGGTCGGACTTTCTCTCACTTTTAGTCACCAGCAGAAACTTAACCAATAAGTGGAGAAGGATACTAAGCTCTCTTATTTCTACCGAACTCTCGGTTTCTGGTGAAGATCACGTTATGTTGTGGTGATATTGACTCGGAGATTATTGGAAAAAAGATTCTTGGATTCTATAGTTTTGGTTGCATTAATCTTATGATATTATCAAGTGCTTATTGAGCACTAAGGCTTTATCACAATCAGTCCTGTTTGCCAATTGATTGGAGAAGGTACATTGCCCTTCGTTCATGGAAGTTTATTCTGTCCATCATCTGGGGAGCTTTTCATGAAACAAATAGTGATGTTTATTGACAATTGTTGCAAGCTACTGAAATCCTTGCAGCTGATTGGCTCAGAGCAAATTTGACAATTTCTGATGGATTCATATGATTAATGAATTTGACTCTACAGCACTTTTGAATAAGAATATGGGGTAAGTTGTATTACTTCCTTAATTTGATGTATGTATTACTTAATAGGCCTACACAGTAAAAACGCTGTTAAAAATTTTTATATAATGCTGTTTACTATATGAACCTTACATTAATTGTTAAAACAGTTTAAACAAGTGTTTAAATCTTATACAACAAAGTTTAATTTTCAATATCTAATCTTCAATAAATTAGACATGATTGTTTAAACTGTTAAACAACTACTGTAAGGTTCATATAGTAAACAGCATTGTATAAAATCTTAAACAGCGTTTTTACTGTGTATACAATGAGTATCGGTGGATTCATTCCATCACTTATTGATTGTTTAATACACAGTTGGTGATCAAGTTAGTAATGGATTTACAAGTTATTGATTGGATTACATTGAGAATGTAAGTTTCCTTTAATTGAAACATTTTCTCTACTACATGTAGGAAATGGAGCAGAAAATTATATACGGACTTCTAAAATATCATTTGATTCAGGAAATCGGTATAGGAGAAAGTTTGTTTTATTTCATACATTTTTTTATTGAAAATTCACTGATGTTAGTGAATGAATAAGATATTGGGTTAAAAAGGGAAGATCCTAACCTCAATTTAATTTAGATACATGTACTTAGCAATGGCAAATGGATTGTATATACAGTATATATATACAGTAACAGAAAAATATCCAACATATGAAAGGGGAAGTTCAACCTGACAATATTTGTTTTAATATAAACAGAAAAATACAGAAAATATAGATGAATTTTCAATGGAAATCCAGCTAAGAATGAGAAAGTTTTGAATTCATATTTTTTTTTATTTATGATGTCAAATGCGAGCAGGTTCCCCATATGGGTAATTTATATACCATATGACATATGAAAACGCTGCTTGCCTCTGATGTCACAAAATAACTAAAAAGTAAAAATTCATAAACTTATTCTGTATTATTTTGTGTTAGATTTCCATCAAACCTTCCCCAATATTTTCCTCTGTTTTTCTTTTATCAAAACCAACTTATCATTATGATGAACTTCCCCTTTGAGGAAACTTTGATAAATGTCCATCAAATTATAATAACGTAAAAGTTACCAATTTTAATGGTTTATGATGAATCAATGGATCATGTTCATACCTGTGTGTAAGGGTAATATATATGAAGATTTATTTGACGTACGGATAAACCAAGTTTATTATTAAGTTTGAATGTGGACTTCAAGTTTATCTTGTCATGAATAGAATCTTTCAACCAATCAATTTGAATTGCTTTATTCTTTTTTTTGTATTTATATGTTTTATTGGGTCAACACTGACCAAAAATAAACAAAAATAACAAATCAAACATAATTAGAATATTTACAAGTGATCATAACATCATTAGGGAAAAAAACATATATAATAATAAAAAGAATAAATAAGAAAAAATAAATAATAAAGAAAAAAAGAGCGGAAAGATTTATGCAATGGCACAGACGTGATATTTTTCTTGAATTGCTTTATTCTTATGTACAGGTCCACCTTTCAGTGCTCATTGAGCTCCAACAAAACATACATGAACAAGAATTGAAAATTAAATAGAAAAAGAAAGAGAAAAGAAATGTGAACACAACACATTATTGTTAATGGGAGAGGAACAAATAAGTTTTCAGTTGGGACTTGAATGTTTCTGTAGATGAAATTTGGCATAATTGGATATGCAGTTGTTATTCCTATGATTCCAGCAAATTGATTGACTTTATTACGACCAGGAACCTGCAATTTATATATGGTAAGCAATGTTTTTCAGTGTTACGGTATGGTTTTATGGATCCTGGTGGTTTTACATACATACTAGTGGCCTTATACAATACAGTAATCATTCAGGATATTGTTACTTGGATGCTGATTGTTCATATGAAAATTAAATTTATGTGTTTTATGATTTTTCACCATCATGAGAAGCAGAAGTTAATTTTCAGACAAGATTCCTTCAACAATGGAGATACAGATGAGAATCATGGAATGTAATATAATATTTAATACATAAGCACTTCCTTGAAAATAGATCAACTTAACATCTTACCATAACACTGGTGATCTGGACAGAATGAAAAATTGAAACATGATATATTGAGACCTTGAATATGTTATTTTATGGTCTATGTTTGTTAGTTTGCTCAAAGAAGCAACACTTCAAATATATACCATTTAAATCATAACAAACAAATAGGCATGAATGCAAACATCATAGAATGCTCTGGACATATGGATAAACAGAACATGCAGGACGTTGTAAATGAGAATAAGACACTGTTCTCACTATGTTCCTAAAACTAGTGTACTGGAAACTTTTTTAGTTGAAACCAGTTTAACGCATAGTGAGAACAGTTGAAGCGGTCTTGGAAGCGATCTTCCAAACCGGTTCAGAAAACCACCTCGCGATGTAGTTTTCAAGATCGCTTTGCCTTGTTAAACTGGTTTTAGCATGCGGACACAACCGTACTTCCGAAGCGATCTTCGCACATTTTGAATGCGCTACTCCACGCGACATATGTAGAATGCCTACGCTGCGTTTTCAAATTTTCGCACAAAATGTGTCACTCCACTAAGAGCATTTCCATAGCAACAAGATCGTTTTACATGAAGTGATTTTTAAAACCACTTTCGTGTGATTAAGTGGGAATGCTAGCAAAGCGATCTTCCAAACTGGTTTCCTGAATCGGTTTCCAGTATACTAGTTATAGAAAGCTTACTGAGAACGGCCTATAACATATCAATTGGCACCGTATATTTTAAACTTTAAAAGAATCCAAAGTATTTGAGCAAGTGTGAACAAAACCTCTAATTTTGCATTGATCATCTGTGAGTAGAACTTTAAAATACACATTTTCTGATATGGTAAGTGCTGAAAGATAATGAAATAGATGGACTCACAAATTAGGAAGTACATGTAGGCCTCCACTATACACATTTGCAAGATTTGCATTTTTTACTTGAAATGTTTCAGTGCTAATCGTTTGTGGTGTATGTATGTGTGTGTTTGTCGGGGGGGGGGGGGGGGAAGCTTTTATCCAGACAAACAACTTATTATCCACAGTGTCATTCAAAGTATTTCAAGTGCTGTCAATCTATATCAACTTATGATATTATCAGTAATTTATGTTGGTACAAAGCAATTGTCTATTGTCACCTTTGAAACCGAGTTCAGTGATTTTTATCTTGATGCTGTAATTGTCTTTTGATGACGTTAAAAGAATATGATAATCATTAAATGATGTGCTCGTAATGTGCATGTGATAATGTATGCTGCCAGTGTTTGTTGATGTCTTTGAGAACATGAAGGGTATTTGTTGAGGTTTTGGAGAGAATTATTCTTGCGCTGTAATCGCTGCAGCAAGGGTAGCTTTAGAGCTATCTGTCGATGGAATGATGTTAGCCTGTGTTAGATGTTTATTATCGTTGATTCATGTTCACAATTATCTTGTGTGCTTTTAATGTTGTATTAAGTATTTGATTAACTTTTCATAATTGACAATATTTTGGTCATATCGTGTTGCTTCTACATATAGGCCTATCAACATAATCATAAAACCATTATGCAATATTTTAGGGATGTTTCTTGAAGTTTTCCTATAAACCAATTTAATTCATTTATTTTGTTTGCCATTAAACTTTAGGAAAAAACATGGTGATAATTTCCATATTAAAGAATCATAAGTAGACCTAAGTGAGAACCCCAGAATGTATAAGTGTTGACTTGCCTAGTACATCCATACTGTAGAACACATACAATACAGGGGTAGCTTTTTATGTGAATATTTCTCAATTACAAAGAGTCCTCATTTTATTTATTTCTTTTTTGTTGTTAAAGGAGGACCTTTTGTAGCAGTTTAGGATTTAAATGCATGAAATCTCTGGGGAATGGTTATATTGTGCAGTAAGATGCATTCTGTTCCCATGGGCTTTTGATCAGTATAGAAGCAATTACCGGTATTATTCATGATTCAACCTCTATCTGTGGGAAATCATTCTGATCTGCTAGTAGGTTTTTACCAATTTTATCCTGATTCTTAGGGTTACCGGTACACCCTATCTAAATTTAATAATTTAGGATGTGTCTTTTTCTTGAGCCTCATATTATTACCATCCTTTGGTGTCCTTCCTTTTCCCATTAAGTGGTTAGATTGTTAGTAGGAGAGAAGGCACTTTGGTTTATTATACTACTTTTGTCAGCTGGAAATAAATTGAGTATATATCACAATCTTGAATGGCTACTCAGTGGTGGATCTTAGGTAGTCTGCAGGCACAGACCCTCATTGGAACTTTGATCAACAAGTGTGCCTCCACGCAAAGACTAGCACATACAAAACTTGCTGTTCCAATACAGGAGCCTTCAGTACACAAGGCATGAGTAGGCTGCACATTCAGACCCTTATTTCGAGTGAAGGGTTTGCCAAGCAGACTAGATCTTAGGGGGGAGGTAGGGGTTTAAACCCCCACCTCGGGATCCCTTATAAAATGATCTGAAAAATGGAGTGTGGGATCAAACTCAAACACCCCTTCCCTGTTTACAAGGATCCTGCAAGCAAAACACCAGTGGATCTACTTGTCAAACCTCCCTCAGCAAAAAGCCAGATCTGCCACTGCTAATTTTGTTTTGAATATATTCAGAATTTAATCCAGTAATAGTTGAAATATATAGATACATGTATATAAATTATAAACATGAACTGTTGTCTCTCTTTGCATCAGCATTGTTTAAATTACTAAAATACCAGCACACATAACTACTGGTATAAGAGGAATTCCACTTGCTCATCTGTACAACTCAGCTGCGGTAATCGGAACGGTCGTATCAGACATACAACCGTGCAAACCCATCTCAGAGAAAATCGACTTCAAAGTTTACTGTAATTTTCACACTTAGTTCCCCAGCCTTTAATACAACATAGTCATTGCTAGAAAAATAAATGGTTGGAAAGACCATGACGATTGCTTGACATTGGTATCTTTATTTTTACACAAAACCGAGGATCAGAGAAAATATCGCAAAACAGCTACATGCTTGTAATTTCGGTTTGAGCGGTTTAGATTTTCCCTGTACAAAAACACCATAAGGGATACAACAACCCTGACCGCGATTTCAATATGTTCGATCAGTCAAAACGTTGTATCGTTTTTTATGTGCAAAGTCAATGCAGTGCAGATATAACGTTTTACTGACCGCGCATTTGCATATCGTGTTTCCTATGAGATATGCGCATTTTATCAACAATTTGCATGGCATCGCTGTGAAAATCCCCTCGTATCTCACAAACTAAAATAAATTGCTGCCTAGAAATTTAGTTAATGAATAGAATAGGACTTGTACTTTCATTTTCTGCAAAAATCTTTAAATCTAGTTTTTTTTACCAATATTGACTGGCTGATACGACGGTTCAGATGGGCGCCGACGAACTGAAGTACTGTGTGTTTGAATGTTGAGCTAGTAGGCAAGAAGGCATCTCTCACTCGGTTTGTCTGTTATATTGCGCTTCTTGTTGACATATATCCAGAATTCAATGAAAGAATGTCACACAAATTCAAATACATATCTTCTAAGAGGCCCTAGGTGTAGATTACAATGAAACCGTGTTTACACAGTGACACGGCTCGGGGGTTCGACACGCGAGCCGTGCTCAACACGGCAATTTTATGCTGTGTAAACGCGATCAGTGTGATCCGCGAGCCGTGTCAAACACGGCTTTTTTGATCCGCCAAAATCGTAGGTTTCAACCCACGAGCCGAGTCAGACTCGGCAATTTTTTCGTGTGTAAACAGAAAGCTGTGTCGAACTCTCTTGACCAGGTCACTGCGCGCGCTTTCACTTTTGGCATTGTTGTTGTTCGCACGGACAAGATTCGATTCCGGCGGTGAATTTCCCGCGTTTAATTTGCGACGTCATAATTCTTCTTCCGTTCGAGATCCGCGAGCCGTGTTGAACTCGCCTTTTTATATGTACGTATAAACGCGATCTCTGATCCCTTCTTCGCAGTGTTCAACCCGGCTCGCAGATTCAACACGCGAGCCGAGTCAATGTGTAAACACGGTATGAGAGTACTTGGAGAAGGAAGTACCACTACTCATCTATCCCTTTAAAGAGAAATTCCAGTAGTTGCAGTAAACACTGATTTCATGAGAAAGTCTGTAAAACAAGGCTTAATTGTCAGTATATCATCGAGGATCTAGATCTGGTACAGTTATATTAACTGAACTTTGTGAAATCTTGAAATCTACGCTGAAAAATGTTCACACCGAAGATCCCCAACACAGATAAGCGCACGTGGGACAATGTATAATTATTGCTTAGAGCGTCGGGCCCGACGCTCTACCCGAATCCTGTGCTTATTTGCTGATTTCTCAGCAATTACACAATTTCTTCCAGAATCCTTTGGCACATGCGTTTTATTTATACAAACAGACACTTTGGTGGTCATTTCATTGGATTCTGTACGAACATTTTGATATCGTTACCAAAACTAGCATTTACCTTTTAAGATTGAAACTCCTCTCTCAATTTTTGAAAACCAATTTTTTGTTCATATCATTCATACATATGTAGGCCTATATTACATTGTAGTGACACCTTTTCTTCATTTTTTCTGTGAAACTGGAAATGATAATTTTTCTACAATAGTTTGAAGAACAATGCATTGAGAATCTTATCAGTCCACATACATACATGTACCATGACTAACAAATTTTTCACGCTGATTGAGAAACTTGGAATGTTGTTTAACACCAATATTTCCATGAAAGAATGTTACTTTGCATTGTTTTGATCTACTGAATAGGGAAGCATGTGAGTAAAATTCATATTGCAGAGGTTATATAAACAACTCCCGGTTTGAATAAAGTGAAGGTTAAATCACAAAGTCGTCAAAAATCTTTTCCCAAGATTGCCCATCCAATTGAAATACAAAGTTGTCCTTTGAATCGTTTTGAATGATATTTGTCACAACTTCTACAGTGCGTATCAAAAAAAACGGGACAGTTTTGAAAAGTCTATGAAAAATTTGTTTCAAATTATTATGTCTAATAAGATCTTATCTTTGAAATACCATTTAAAAAAATAAATTTTATTCATGCTTGAGTGAACACGGGACGTTTTTGTCGGGGGTTCAAAAAGAGGCTTGCGCCAAAATGGCAGAAATTAGAAATTTGATGAATAGACTTTTGCCTAATCAGCAGACTCCCTCTTAATGTTTTCATTATTTTTGCCATAATTTTTGAATTATGCTGTCAAATTTCATTTACAAACTTATTTATTTACCTGAATTCTATTGTTTTTCATTTAAACTTCTTTTACCTTTGAATTTTTCTTCATAAGTAAGAAAAGAAGAGACTTTTTGTCAACCCAAGTAAGAGGAAGTCTGCTGATTAGCAAGAACACCGACCATCATATTTATCATTTTATGCCATTTTGGCACAAGCCTCCTTTTTTACCCCAGACGAAAAAATTCCGTGTTCGCTCAAGCATGAACGAAACTAAAATATGTTAGTGGTATTTGAAGGATAAGACTCCAAAGCATGTATTGACACCAAAATATAGAGATCATAATTTGAAACGAAAATTTTATAGACTTTCATATCTGTCCCGTTTTTTTTGATACGCACTGTATGTCAACCTTTTTTCTTTCTACGATTTGACCACACAGGCTTGTAGCGGTAAATTTGTGCATTCTTTATTGAATCAAAGTGAAAATGAAACCAGAAAATGAAGTTAGAGTCCACTCAAGCAGCTGATAATTGCTCCCTTCGCCTATCTGGGACATCCTTTTCAATCTGGTCACTCTACTCATGCACAGACTATGCTCTTTGTTAGTCTTTGTATCAGACTCTTTATTGGTATACCCTGAATCACAAGAGACTACTCATCTAATATAGAGATGGGTGACTTGATAACTAACCTGCGGTAGATGAATTGAAGAGCGCTCGTGTTTTGATAAATCACTCAAGCACTCGTCTTATCTAGAATCGAAATGAGAAGTTATTTTCTGATCAGATAAAGGTACCACGGGTCTGCATATGCAGGCTAAATATGGAAAATGTACCATGCTCTCGAGAGCCAAGCCAATGTAGAGAGACTGTGTATAAACAGCGTATTATGTGTATGTGTGTGTTTACAGGTCAGATCGGAGGCTTTGTCACTGCTTGAATGCAATGAATATCAGTGGTCTTTTCATATGATTTTAAAACATGGTGTGGTGCTGAATCGGAAAAGAGTGTGGTTGGTGGACCGATGGCTCTTGGATCTAAAAAGTGGATGTGTGTTTCATGCTTTGCGCAGTGTTTCACCTGGTTAATTTGATTTGTTCTGTGGTCAGACACGTGTCTACAGAAGGATATACTATACCCAGGTAATAACTTTGTATATGGATGAATCAGCCGCTACCACCACCATCATGATCATGGAATATATCTCTCTCTGCCGCATAGTAGTATTATGGTTCTGATATTTGGGTAACTTCTACTTTTTATAATCTGACCTTCTGTGTCTGCCTTTACCAATACCATGCACTGTTATTATCTCATCATCAGTGTAATATTTGGTAACTGGTATATATGTAATGATATACTTGTCTGTTACTATATAGGGTTAGGGCCTATTCTCATTTTGCTGCATATTTTGAAAATATTTTAAGTCATGACAAATTCTATATCTTGTCAATATTGTGATGATACGCCATGTATACTACAAGGGAAACCATATTTTTGTCTGTTGTGATATGCGTGTGGAACCATGTATATGAATGGACTGGTTGTTGTACAGACATACAGGGGTAAATGCATACAGCCCAGGGGGTGTATTTTATCCCTCTCCAAACCTCCCAACAATGGAGCTATATATTTGGTTTCATTGTGCTCGCTGTACTTTAGAACAGGTAGACATGGTAGACATGATAGATCAGGGCCCCGTCTTACAAAGAGTTACAATTTTCCGATCAATCATAACTATGGAAAGCCAGTAAAGTCAACAGATAAAATGCATGTTGGTTCAAACAAATTCTAGACATGAATGTACATACATAAATTCATTGATTTCCTGACAATATGGTGTGTTCTTCTTTGTTTACAAAGGATATTTTGCAAATTTCTAGAAGAAAAATTATGACACTGATGGATTTCCATAGAGTTACGATTGATTGGATCAATCGTAACTCTTTGTAAGACGGGCCCTGATGTCATGCTTGTATTCTAGGGTTTGGATTGCAATATATTCAGCTTTGAAGATATTTTAGTGTATAGTAGGCCCCATCTTTTTCCCTGATTATATAGGCATATAGCAATTATAATGGATTAATAAAGTACATAAACTATTCAACAAAGTATAGGCCTACATGTACATTCTACTGCGCTATAAAAATTACAAGAACTCGTGATATACTTATTAAACTGCGTGAGTTACAAAAACTTGACACCTTAGAAATCCCCAATTTAGGGAAAAAACATGTCATGAACACATAATCATTATATATGACCTGAAAGAGTATGTTTTCCCAAATAATTTGATAGCATATTTATGTGGTATGTGTTAACGCTTGGATGACCAGGAGGTATTGTATGCAGTGATGTAAATTCTTAAATGCGCCAAAGGAAGGCATCACAAATCGCAAACTGTACACTTTCATCCAATTCAAACTAATTCTTCCTTGGCCATCACTGTATTAAATTTAAAGTGTAATACATCTCATTTGGTCTCTTCATTCATTTCTACATTAGTACCCTTTTTACACAGGATTTTCTTAGCCCCGGACTATCGCTAACCCCGTACTATCCTTAACCCCGTACCATTTATTTTCCTTTTCACACATGCCAAATTGTTATTGCTAACCCCGGATAAGGAATGCTTGCTTTTCACACACGAAACTCGCTAACCCCGGACTAGTGGTTTTTGTCGATCATTCGTAGTACAAGTACTTCACTCGTACACTTTTTACACACGCTAAAATTTTCTTAACCCCGTACTATAGGTGGGGCTAAATTGCCATTTAGCCCCACCTATAGTACGGGGTTAAGCTTAGCCCACTTTCGTTTTACACTAGCGATCTTAACCCCGTACTATTGCTCTTAGCACCGCAATTGCTGGGATAACCCTGCTTTTTTGCAGGGCCAAATAATCCCGTACTATAGGTGGGGTTAGCCCACTTTGCAAAAATGCTGTGTAAAAATAAAGTGGGCTAAGCTTAACCCCGTACTATAGGTGGGGCTAAATGGCAATTTAGCCCCACCTATAGTACGGGGTTAAGGAAATTTTAGCCTGTGTAAAAAGGGTATTAGTATGGTCAGTGGAGACTTTCTTGGTGCAGAATTGTGAGCAATTTAGATTTGCCCTGCCTTCTTTTATAGAGTGTACCTGTACGATAAATGGTGACGGGAGTCATTTGAAGTGCTTCTCAGTGAATAGATCCTGAGTGATTGTCAGTAGAGACACACTATTCTACCAATTCTTTCCTTTCACATTGTAGCTCTCAGATTGAAACTGCCATGAAACTCAGGTTTTTTTTTTTTTTTTGGGGGGGGGAGTGGTGTAGTGTAGGCCAATTGAACATTGAAAGTTGCATGTAGGCAGTGATTACATGCGTGTCTCCCCTTGTCATTGATAGATCACATTGTCTGGGTTGCACTACGTAAACATTCTTACCTAACTCATAAACATTGTATTATGGTCATGTAAATAGTGTTATATAACAGTTGTAGAAATGGACATGGGTGGTAAAGCCAGAGGTGATTTGTAACATCATGTTTCACTGATCTGATAAAAGTAACACACCTCATCATAGGGATGACTTGCTCTGTGTGCAAGAAACCATTCAAATGAGTGATATGAAATAGATTCACAGGTTCATCAATACATTCTTGTGTACGTCATGGGTTTGGCCGTTGGGGTCGCAGGGTTAATCAGTTAAAAAACAAAAGAACCCATATAATGATATTTCATCTCAAAGATAAATGCCAGTTGTGGTAATGATATCAAAATGAGTTCGTACAGAATCCAATGAAATGACCACCAAAAGTTTCTGTTTGTATAAATGAAAATATGTGCCAAAGGATTCTGGGAGAAGTTGTGAAACTGCTGAGAAATTAGCAAATAAGCACATGATTTGGGTCAAGCGTCAGGCCGACATTCAGAGCAATAATAATACACTGTACCAGTGTCCCACATGCGCTTATCTGTGTTGGTGATCTTCAGTGTGAACATTTTTCAGCGTAGATATCAAGATTTCACAAAGTTCCATTTATGTACTGTACCAGATCTAGATCTTCGATGATATACTGACAATTAAGCCTGGTTTTACAGACTTTCTCATGAAATCAGTGTTTACTGCAACTACTGGTATTTCTCTTTAAAGGTCAAGTCCACCTCAGAAAAATGTTGATTTGAATCAATAAAGAAAAATCAGACAAGCACAATGCTGAAAATTTCATCAAAATCGGATGTAAAATAAGAAAGTTATGACATTTCAAAGTTTCGCTTATTTATAACAAAATAGTTATATGAACGAGCCAGTTACATCCAAATGAGAGAGTCGATGATGTCACTCACTCACTATTTCTTTTGTTTTTTATTGTTTGAATTGTACAATATTTCAATTTTTACGAATTTGACGATTAGGACCTCCTTGCCTGAAGCACAAAATGTTAAAATAATGGAATTCCTCGTGTTCAGGGAGGAATGAAACTTCATTTCACATGACAATGATGAGAAAACAAAAATATTTCATATTTCATATAATAAAATACCAAAGAAATAGTGAGTGATGTCATCAGTTCCTCATTTGCATACCAACCGAGATGTGCATAAAACTGTTTTGTGAAATGAAGCGAAACTTTAAAATGTCGTAACTTTCTTAGTGTACATCAAATTTTGATGAAATTTTCAGTGTTATGCTTGTTGAATTTTTCTCTTTTTATTCAAATCAAGTTTTTGTTGGGGTGGACTTGTCCTTTAAACTGCCTAAATGATAGAGTTCATATGCTGGCCCATGCAACCTCTACCTCAATTGAAAGTAAACATATCTAGATAGGCCTATATGTCAGGCTGATTTCCCACAGGAAGCTAGCAGACAGGTACTTATACTCATCAGTATGCAAGGTTTTTTAAAAACAGAATAGGCCTATACCGCCTATAGGTCTAAATGTCTTTTTACGAACCAACTCTATGATGAAAAACTACTGAATTTGATTGCTTTATAAACAAATCAAATTCAGTATTTCAGAAAGCTGTATGTATTGTTGACCATATGGGTCTGTATACATCTGCCATGCTGCTGCATTAGTATATTGCGTGAGCTTTGTGGACTTGTATTGTGTTATGACATTGGAAGTTGACATCGCATGCTGTTATGACATGGCGCCATCATATTTACATCAATTGTTTTCATTGTAATATCAGTTGTTTCTTGTGAAAGGAAATTCCCAGGCTCCCCATCTATATGACAATCTTTTCCTTTTATTTCTACATAATAGGATGTAGGTCTATAATAGGATGCATTGTACGCCTATTAGTGTCACCAAGTAGCCCATTTTTGTTGATTTAGTAAAGGCATGGAGGTTTAAAATCTCTGTGGTAAAATTAGTTGTTCTTTGTCTGAATTCATCTACACGTGAGACCTGCCAACCAGTACGTTTTTGGCGTATTTAGTACATTTTTGCAACCAAAATTGATGTTTTTTCTTTAAAAATGTATTTGTATTCAGAGGTTGGCAGGTTTGACATGTCATGTAGTTGAATTATCTACCTGTAGTTACAAAAATGATTTCTAAATTCATGGGGTCTGATACCCCTTTCATAAACCCCATTAAAATGAATTAGGCGGCTAATAGCAGCATAATTTGGTCGTAAAATTGGAGGAGGACAAGAGTTATCCGCATTACTCTGATGCTGCTATTATCCGCATAATAGCAGCATCGGGACAAGATTTTGAGTTTATGAACGCATTTCCAAATAATGCGGATAATTGCCATGGTGCGGTCACAAGGTCACCCTTTTCCAACACAACCGCATCGGAGGGGGCGTGTCCAGTTGTCATGGCGATTATCCCCCTTTTTCAGGACGGACGCTCGTAAAAATAATGCGGCTTATTTTCGGAGTTTATGAACGCAATTTTTATTGAATTATCCGCATTACTCTTAGGCGGCTAATTGGAGGATAGGTTTATGAAAAGGGTATAAGTGACAAACAAGGGAAACCCTTTTGAAATAATTGATTTAGAACAAAATAAGCAATAGAATGATTGGTATATTGCTTCTTTCATCTTGTGTAGCTTGGAATTTGAATTTGAAATGAAATCAAAGTAATCAACGAAATCATTTATAGACTAGATGCTGCTTGTACATTAATATCATAGAGCTCTGTTAATAGCTCCATGTTAATATGTAGGTCTACTACATGTACAATAGTTGTTTTCTTAGAAAAGGATCTGGTGATGGGATTTCAGGTCAAAGATCAAAAGTCAATGTCCGCAGTCCACTCAAACAATACAGTATCATTTCAATCAGAAGGTAAACCAATGCTTATTTGGACTATCCAAACAGTTGGTTTTGTTTGGAGTGAATATATTGTGGAGCCTAAAGGTGTCTCTAGAAGTCATCAGAATTTTCCTGTAATGAAATTAAGACTATGATCTGAAATGAATTTTGCTAGAATTTTAGCATTTGATATTCCTCTTAAGTAATAGTACTCACTTGAATCTATTCTGTTTTATTTCAGTATGAAATTATTCCATTTAGTGATGAAATTATTCCATTTAAGGGTGCGTTTATGCGCCACTTTTTTACCCTACTAGAATCATGATCTCAAATCTCAATCATGTTTTAAATCATGATTCTGCAGAATCACAATTGCATTTTAGTCAAAGTGAAAATATTCAAATATAAAACACGAAAAAAAGGTTGTTTGGAAAGATGTTTCTGTAGAATCATGAAAATATTCAAATATGAAACACGGAAAATAAGGTAGTTTGGAAAGATGTGTCTGTAGAACCATGAACGAAAAATATAAAAAAGTATAATTTTTTATAACCGCAATTCTATGACGTCACTGTCGGGCTACTCCCGGCTCGACCCTTACCAAGTTCAAGGCACATGATTAAAGTTGGAGAAATTCGTATAATTTCACCATATCAGATACAAAATTAAACAACACACACGATCATGTGACATATACTGTAATGAACTAGAAGAGTGACACACACTTCAGGGGTAATTACTGAAACTTGAAATAGGCTCGATTCCCCCCCCCCAAAAAAAAAACAAAAACTTGGTACCCACCCTTTCTCTAATACTGTTTAAACTATAAAGATTTATAATGAACAGACGATCCCACTCTCTTAAATGGAGGTGTGGGCTGGGAAATGCTTCGAAGATATGATATGATGGATAAATGACAGATGAAATATGTGAATGTGAGAGGATAGATGGTGATAGCAGGATTAGCCAGGATTAGAATGAAATCAGTATACCTCCCACATGTTGTCTAGACATGGACATACTGAAATGGAATGGTTTGAAATAAAACAACATCTGTTTAAAGGCCCCGTCCCACTGCACTGATGAATGCAAAGGGGATGTAAAACATTTTTAAAAATCTTGCCATCCATTGGAAAACCCTATGCATCCATTGTGTACTCGTTGCATACATGTATGCGTTTCATGTGCTCTATCCATCGAGCATGGGTCCACTGTGATTTCATCCACGCAAAAAGTTTTGAGATGCACAAACTTTTAGAATGGATGAACTTTCCGCTGAATATGATTAAATCCACAACATATACAAGCAAGTGAGCAACCAATGTTGTATGTCTGTTATCATCTGTCAAACGTCCGCTGTATCCTCTTTGCATCCGCTGCGCAGTGGGCATCCTCACAACTCACATCCACTGCAGGTGAAAACGGAAAGAGGGAGGAAACATATAAGGTATATGGAACATCCATACATTGTTAATAGTACGTCAATGGATGTAAGGCTACGCATCTTGTATATTAAGTATTCAAAACCCCTGGTAACCCCTTCAGAGCTGTCATCTCCTTGAACATCCCTGCTACTCAACTGCCCACGTTCGTTCTTTTCCGTAATTCTGGAGCGTATAAAAACGTATTACCCACCTCCCACCCCCCAAAATGTTGCTCATCCGCTGTGTTGTTTATAAG
Organism: Lytechinus variegatus; assembly: GCF_018143015.1. NCBI lineage: Eukaryota > Metazoa > Echinodermata > Echinoidea > Temnopleuroida > Toxopneustidae > Lytechinus > Lytechinus variegatus. The sequence goes on from NC_054749.1 coordinate 1,300,395, forward strand.
TTTTGTGTCCATTGGCCAGTGGGATCAGGCCTTTAACATCTTGTCTTCATCATAATCATACAGACACTGATCTGAAGGAGGGGGGGGGGGGGTAGATTGGCATTTTGCTGAAAGTGATATAACATTGAAAAATCAAGATTTTGTAACTGGGAATATCTCCCAAGATTCTAACTCCAAATCATTTTGAACTTTAATCCTTGATGAAATATTCTGAATTTTATCTCTTTTTAAAGTCATTCTTTTAAAATGTCATATGAAACTTCAAGAGTTCAAGGAAGTTTCTAAACAAGGAAGAAAATTGATGAGGAAAAAATAACAAACAGAAAGTAGACAGCAAGTTCCTCTCTTTAATGTAGTGTAGAAAATTGTAACTGGTTTTGTAACAATGACTTAGTGCATGTCAACTTTATTAAATAAAAAAATATGAAATAAAGGATTTCAGTTAAAAGAGATTGGGGATGCTTTCTATTAAGTGAAGTACCTGTAGGTAGGCCCTACATCTAATCCAACAAATAAGTTTGTTTTTTTCAGTTTCTGACTCTGATTTGAAAAATCCCAAAATGTGTGTATTTGATTCTTCTTGAGATATATGTATCAAATTACTATGCTAACTGCAGTATGAGTATGTTGTTATTAGCCCATGTACCTAGTACATATAGGTCCATGGTTAGCTAAATCTTCTAACAATCTCCCAATGATTCCAGCTATTCAACAAAATAGGTGGTGCTGCACCATCCAGAGTTTGCTCAATCTTGAGATTTTAGATCTTGAGATTAATCTTCACGATTAATTTCAAGATTGAAGAAACCCCGTCTCCACCATCGCAATAAGAGCGATTCCTGCTCGAGCGAGGCATCGATGCATTATGGTCTGAGGCCGAGAATAAATATTCCAAAGTGCGTCTGCACCTACGAATTAGCGCGATAAATTGTAAAATAGCGCGCTATTTTGCAAAAATCCCAAGTTGACTTTGGATTGCAATCTCGACATAATTCTACGAACTAGCGCGATAATAGCATCTCCATTGCAAATAATCTCGAGATTGGTCAGATCGGGATAATTTGCCGGATCAGAAATAGCACGCTAATTTGAAAACTCGAGATGGTGCAGATGGCCCTATTGTCTTATTCTAATGGGTGCCTTATGATATATGGTACCTGTGGGAATTGAAGAGGGCAACATAAGCCAAACTTTTTATGGGGTAATATGACCCCTGCCTATAGGACATTGATCCTGTACTCCCAAACTTTGACCTTTGATGACCTTTTGTGAGTAGTTTTAAATGACATGATTTGGAAAAAAAAAATCAAACTTGTCATGAAGAGTTTGGGTATGAAGCCCAGGCAAGAAGCATCAAAATATTGTTTCATTCTTGTTGGTCATGCCATGGACCTACTATATGGTCATGCTGATAGTGATAGAAGATCAGTTCTTCTCTTCTCCTTTTCTTGTCTTCAAGATGTTTTTTACATGGCTCTCTTAGACCAGTTTCATACTGACAACCGAAACTTATTTAAAAGGTGGATTGCTATTTTCCGTTTTCAAGTTTGATGTTGGTGCTAAATAATACAATAGATTCCCTTCCCTGACTAAGACATCTAAATTACTTAATCCTAAAGGTGTTTTCATACTGAAGGTGAAGTGGAGTTACTCCGGATTGAGTTGATACGCTTGTACTGCGGACCGACATTGCACCCCTTTCAAACGGGCAAGCTCCGCAGCGGTGTATCCGCAGTCTTTTCCATGGTTTCCAAGCGAGTCCGCACCATATGTGTGGCGAGCGGAATCTCCCCCATGCGGTAATGAATGAAGTTACACGCGAGATAGGCAATAACACACTTCCGGTGCAGACTAGCTCTGTTAGTAACCTTGAAATGAGTTGAGTACTGCGCCTTGAATCCTGATAAAAATAATCCTAGAATTTTCATACTGCCCTCCAAAGTTGAGTAACTCCTTCTGGACTCCGGAATAACTCCACTTTGGCTATCAGTATGAAGTAGTATAATGTGAGTTTATGAGAATATTTCAAATCACATTATTGAAAGCTTGTGAGATCTATCCAAGGCAGAAGCTATTTCAAATGCTATCCATTAATATTACTATTGAATTTGAGGAGTGAGTACCATCTACAGATTTAGGGAATAGAGATGCTTTGGTTATTTTTTGTCTATCAAAGGGAATAATTGTAATAATGTGTTAAGGCCTACATCACACATCATTCTTGTTCTTAGATTTTTCTGTTTTCTTACAATCTAACTTGTTCCAACGGTTTCACCATGGATCTATGTTGTTATCACCATGGTTTCACTCACTCCCCTATTATATGTTAATGAAGAATGAGTAATGAGATGAGGAGGCTTTCTATGTAAATCTGATGAGCTGTTCTACTTGGAAAGTTAACCTCCATGACAAGCATCATCTTGTATGTTCACCCTGTCGCCTTCAAGGGCATTATTAAACAACATGTAAAATTATGTTTACGTCCTTCTGGCTTTTGAAAGACAATATATACCAATGTTAATGTAGGAGAAGGGAAATTGAGCTTGCCTAAATTCCTCCATGAAGGTGGATTGTTTATGCCCTGACGTCAATAGAAGTAAGAGGTTCTAAAGCAAGATGACTGGCTCGAATCCAACAACTCCATTGGCCTCTTGAGATGATTCCATTCACACGAGATGGTATACTGTACTATACAGAACATGATAGATGTGATTAAAACTCACTTTGAACAATATTAAAGATAAATTCCAGTATTGGTAACGATCTCAAAATGACTCTTTACAGAATCTAATATAATGACCACCCAAGTGTCTGGTTGTATGAATAAAAAATTTGTGCCGAAGGATTCTGGAAGAAATTGTGTAATTGCTGAGAAATAAGCAAAATAAGCGCGGATTTGGTCACTTCCGTCAGGTCTTTATTCCAACAATAATAATACACTGTCCCACGTGTTCCTATCTGTGTTGGCGATCTTCAGTGTGAACATTTTTCAGCGTAGATTTCAAGATTTCACAAAGTTCAGTTTATGTAACTGTACCAGATCTAGATCCTCGATGATATACTGACAATTAAGCCTGGTTTTACAGACTTTCTCATGAAATCAGTGTTTACTGCAACTACTGGCATTTCTCTTTAAACATATTTTAAGATTCTGAATCGACAGTGTGATGTGGAGTTATATTCTGTTGACGTCTGAATTCTGTAACATAGGTTCTATACATTGATCTCCCAATTTCAATATTCAACTGGTCAAGAAAGAATTGTGTAAGAGACCAAGGATGCTGCTTTCTTGTGCATTTAATTCTGCCTTCTTGAGATCATTGGGAATCTGACGTTCATAACCTGTAGGCCTATACAAAATTTCCATTAAATTATTCAAATTCAGCTATTTTGATTAATCCATTATTATTTTTCAATTACAAAAAAGAGCCAACAGGATATGATGCATTGCTGGTCAACAGGTGTAGATTGTTGTTCTCTCATGATAATGGCATCACAGTCCTGTAACACAAAGGTTAGCAATTAATTGTCCACGGTAGTCAATGCAATCAATTGTAAAAAGAATGTTCTATGATGATTGCTAACCTTTGTGTTATGTGACTGTTAGAGGGGAAGTTCACCCTGACAAAAAGTTTAGTGTAAAAAATAGCAGAAAAAATAATAAAAAATATTGCCAAAGGTTTGAGAAAAATTCATCAAATAATTAAAAAGTTATTAGAATTTCAATTATTTGGTTTGTGATGTCATATGCAAGCAGCATTCCTACATAGCAAATGGTAAAAATTCAAGGAAATGTCATTTTCTCAGAAAATCAAAAATGGTTTTCACTGTACCTTGCCTTTCGTATATCAATAGACAAATCATTTCACACCCGATCATGAATAGAAAACAAAATTAAGTCATCAGGAACCATACAAAATTTGAAATTCATGCATTTTATATTACATAACACATGGGGCAGCTGCTCGTTTATGACGTCACAAATCGAAAACTTTGAAATCTAATAACTTTCTTACTCTTTAACGGATTTTCCTCAAACCTTCACCAATATTTTTTACTATTTCTTCTGCTATTTTTACAACAAAGTTTTCTTCAGGGTGAACTTCCCCTTTAATGGTCTTTCCCTTGGTGTGAATGCACCCATAGGAGATGCGCAGGGTGTAGAGTTCAATGAACATGGATAGCGCTTTATTGCTCAGAGTCGTCTTGATGGTCGGTCGGTGAGATCCTACTCCAGGCAATATACATCTCACCAAACAGGAGATAGACAGGGGATTTACATTCAAAAGCTCATAGTCCCTCTTACAAATTATGCAGATGGGTTTGCGTGTATTCCCAACCCCTGTGGCTTGTTTGGCCAATATGGTTTACTCATATCAAAATATGAATACCGGGATGGTATCTAAGATAGGATGCATCACTTGAACTTGCACATACATGTGAATATTTGGAAAAATAAAGTAATAAGTGATTGATAGCTTGTATGGAAATACACCTGTACATCCATGAAAGTAGGTTTAGAAAGAGAATCATTTAAATAGTAAATTCAAGAGATAAAACAAAGTTCAAAAGAGCCAATTACTTAAGGTAAAGAGTGCAAGACTTTTTATATATTAGAGGTTTTTTTTCATTCATTCTGTCTCTTTCAAGGTTGTAACGTAATTTTCACTAATAATGTAAAACGTGATTTGTTTGGTATAGTTACTCTCATCTTGGAGTTTCTTATAGAGAGTTACCTACCATCATCATAAAACACTCTCGTATTGGGTAATTTATGATCATAGATATTGAGAGGTCTTCACATTCTTGCTGGTAATCATAATAAATTAATAGCCATGTAATATTGTCATCCATTACAACTACCCGTAGGTTTATACAGATATTCACTACATGTGTATCAGATTACTGAAGATTCATACAGTCCGACCTCTCTTATCTGGCCTCCCCTTATCCGGATCTCTCTATTATCCGGACGCACACTTGCCGAGATTTTTTTTTTTTTTAAATCTAGTACAGGTACGTGAGGAAATGAGATTTCAATCTAAACTCAATCCTATACATAAACCCACTCTGATTTCCCAACATAAAAATGCATAGTCACCCTACACCAAACATATTTTTAATGAAAATATCTCACCCAAATCACCAAAAGAACTTTAGGAATGATAATTTCCAGTAAATCAGGGTGCAGCGCAAACATTTCATCACGTTTCTCTTTTTGCTTCGCGGGAAAAACAACACATGTCTTGCTAGCTAACTTTAGGCCTCAATACGGACAGTGCCATCTATCATGTTTGAGCCTACAGTCAGTGGAACAATGGCTGACATTGCGAAGCTGCGATACCCGCCGCGATGATCTAATTTTAAAACTTGGTTTCATCGAGTCATTCACTTTCTTTCGAAATATGCTCGATGTATACCTCAGTCATTTTAGCAGGTAAATTATCCAAGAGTTTTGGCCATCGATCGATTTCATTTCAATAAAAAACACTGCCTATAATTTGCACTGACTCTGCAGTGAATATTGTCTTTACCGTACGCCCACTACAATAGTGCAGTGTAGCTACCGCCGGTGGCTTGGGGAGGCAGCCGGCAGCGCAGCTGCGTGTATTTAATATTGGGTCTCCCAGTTCCGGATAAATCCCTTATCCGGATTGGTGCTGGTCCCAACGTGTCCGGATAAGAGAGGTCGGACTGTACTTGAAGGTGACATTTCAAATCTTTTCCCCTAAAATTTGTTTTTCGTTGCACCCTCCTCCCATCAGTTGGTCTTGTTGAATGAATGTGACTAACTAAGGGTGTGTTTATGCTTCCATTGCGAGGACAGAATCAGCGATTTCAAACGTCGATTCAAAACGGCGATCGTAAACGTGATTCTGGGAGTGCTGTTTATGCTTAACTTTTCAGAGCAAATCATGATCTTCAGCTGGCTTCGCATCGTAAAGCGAGGTCGAATTGGGCGCGCCTTTTTTCATAAGGTTTTTTTCAGATTGTTGTTATTACGTGGAGTCAACTGTATTTGCCCGTGGATTTTCATCTCGCCGGAAGCATATACCAAATGACGTCATTTAAACACGTTTACGAACGTGGTTCTGTTTATACTTCCCCAGAAAGCCTGATTCTGGTCAAACAACATTTACAAATGATGCAGTATTTGGTACCCTGGGGTACCAAATGATAATCCGCCATTTTGTTGAATTATTTATTTTATTTTTTGCGCTGTACCCTGGGTTACCAAAAATGTGTGCAAGTATATTTTAATGTTTTGTACAGATTTTTTTTTCTTTTTAGTGATCTTATGTAACAATTGATGCATGCAAATGATAACTTTATTCTAATTTTCATGTTCTGTTCTAATCTTCACTGTGCAATAATAAGTTTTTGGACTATAAGCTAATCTTTTGTGTAAGTTAGCTGTCGAAAAGTATACTTAAATTCTTAAGTATAACATAATTTGTTTACTATTATTGGCACTAGATTGTATCAAAGAAAGGAAATTATCATTGTCCCCATTCATTGTCATGATTGTCGCACCGAACATACGACTGTGATCACCATGACAACAATGTAACTGTACACTATTACAACACGAGATGGCGCTGCACAACGCCGTACCCCGGGGTACTACGGTACCCCGGTGTACGGCGTGGTGCATCAAATGCACCTTTTTGTGAGTTTACGATCGGCGTTTTGAAACAGCGTTTAAATGAAAGTAAGCATGGACGCAACCGTGTTTTGGACTAATCACGTTTGGAAACGCTGATTCTGGCCTGAAAAGTGGAAGCATAAACACGGCCTAAATAGGTCAAAACAATGTAGTGAATGAAGGAAATAAATCAGTGTTAGATCATTAAGAGATAAATACCGAAAATGAACACTCCATACTCACTGTCAGCTAGATCTTTAAAAGCACTCTCTGTTTATGAAATAGACTGATATTATGTGAACCGGTAGTCAATCCTTCAAGCTCCGTGCTTAAGATTAAACAACTGTGCATATGGTCATGCGTCATGAGCTCGCCCCCCAAAAAGGGTGGTGCTGTTAACACACTTTGGCTTCGTGCTATAGTAATTCTTAATTATTTTCAAAACCATAGAAGCTATTCCAACAAATTTAGTATCATTTTAAAGCTGAATTAATAAGGGAATAGCCTGGAAAGTTTCATTGCTGTAGACTTTATAGAACTTGAGTTATAGCTCTCAAAAGTCAGGACACCAGAGGTGATGAGGGGTGGTGCCGGAAGCGGCGCCCCCGGAAGCGGCGCCGCCTGTACAAAGTCAATGGGAAAACGCAAATTTTGGTGCACTTTTTGGGAAAACATCAATATTTTTGTCAAAACTTGACCTAAACCTACAAACTTGGTATCAAATTAAAGCTAACATACTCTACTTTACTGTCTAATGATTGAAAAGTAGGTTTGGCCATGTCATAGACCTGTATGATAAGGTTGAAACATAAAAATCTGATAAATTTGCAATGTCTTAATTTTGACATTTCTTCCAGATTGGCACATATTTGAATGACAGTTATTGTTGGCACTAAACTTGCATCAATTACAAAAAAACACTTCGTACAATTCTGAGGGGATGAAAATAATGCTCAGTATTAAGGCAAATCATCCAAATTATTATCTGACAAAGGTCAATGACCTTCAAACATCCAGAAAATGTGTTACGAATTTTAGAAGGTTTAGCATTATTTTCTTAAAAGCACCAAGTTTGTACATCTTCACTGATGTCTTATTACACATTCATGTATACATATTTCACTAAATACACACACTGACATTAAACAATAAGTGTGAAATGGTCAAATGGACATAACCTACCTCAAATGCTATTATACCAATGGACTGCATACTATATTTTAGCTTTGAACTCATCAAAACCCGCCATGGCTTTAAACTATCAAACACAGACTATGTGGATATAATGTGTGCAATTGCACTTTAGAAACTTCTTTCATGAAGCTGCAGTAGTCATATAAATTTATGTATGTTTGTACATACAGCATCTGCAAACTTGTTTCAGTCTTTACTCCTGAACCTATAGTATAGACATTGTCTCTTGCATGTCATCATCACTTGGCAGATCATTGTAATATTTAAGAGCCTCGGTAAGCAAAAATTGTGTAACTTACATTTCAATTGTTACTTTTCCATTGAATTGTTTATGTACCTACAAGTACATGTACCATCAAATCCTTTTAAAATGTTAATAACTTACAAATTCTGATGTACAAGGCAAAGAAAACCCAACAAATGTTGGTATTGCAAGCATTATAACACCTGATATATAGTACACAATTCCTGAAACGCATGATTTTTTTGGCTAAATTCGGGGTCAATTTTCAGATCATTAATTGAACATGAACCCTACACAATTATATATTGTTAGAAAGGTCTGAATGTGTTCTGTCATAATATAGCATTATTTTTGTCATAGGGGGACTACACAAAATTTTATGACAAAAAACATGAGATTAAAAAAAATATCAGAATTTCCCTATTCAAGTCCATGTAAAACTGTTGCCTTACACCTAATGCTATTTTTGAGTGCAGATTTGGATTCCTTGTGCAATTTCCTTTCAGAAAATGTATACTTTTGCTATCATAGGGTGTATACTTTGTCAGATAAATGTTTTTAAAGTTGAAAGTGCGTCGCGAAAGCAAAAATCACCATGTAACGCAAAAGGGGGCGACCTCATGACGCATGACCATATTAAAAAATTGAGAGCTCTTTCTGTAATGAGTTCAGTATGTCCTTCACACACAAAGAGTAGTTAAGGATTGAGTATGAGTGGAAAAGGACAACACTGACTGATTTTTAGGGTCATTGGTCCAAACTATGTACCTCCAGGACCTCCAAAAAAGTGTATGTTCAACAAGTTGTTGGTCATTGAGCTCTTTATTGGCATTGACCATTAAAATACTTTAATCAATATTTTTTCTTTCAGATGAGATCTTGTAGTTATTTTCATAATTTACATTTACGAGTAATTGATGGGACATTATAGAGACGTGGGCTTGTTTCTAAGCCTTGTTGATATTTGTGCCATATGAGATGGTACCTTAGTAGGGTTGGACTTGCATGTGATGATATGTAGGGAAATTGTTTGAAATCTCTTGCAAAGATTGATTAGCGATGTTGGTTAATTGATTGTTGGTTAAAAGATTGATATCTAGGTTAGTTGATGGTATTAAGGGAGTGATGTTGCATAACTCTGTTGAATAAATCAATTTTTGAAAGGTTATAATTTTAATGATTAAAATGAATATTTTCTTTTGTTAGCCATTGATTACTTAATTCTGTAATCTACTTAGGCTTTGAACTTTGACCTCCTGATGCTAGTAGGTTAAAACTGAAGATAGTTGAACGGCTCTGTACTTAGTGAATATTTTAAAAGCACTTCACATCATCATTTTAATATATTATTCAAATGACTGTGCAGTAAAAATCTGTTTTGTTATTCATTTTTTCTATCTTTTTTATCTGTCTTTGATATTTGTCCTCTAGGCCAAGCTTTTCTTCCAAGCTATGGTAGCAACATTATGCCTGCTGGTCCCTACAGGAACCCATCTAGAAGCCCTTCAGTTGATAACATCACCAATCATCGATATTCTACGGGTTCAACAGCATCGGCTAGCTCATCAGGCACCTGGTCAAATAGAGGTAAGCCCCCCTCCCCACTCTCGCTCTGGTCCCGCAAACAATTCATCAATAAGATATAATAAAAAATAGTGCATGTAGCTATGGGAAGTGGTATTTTCAATTCAATTTCAATTTATTTTATTTCATTTTCAAGAGAACAAAGTAATGTGGTCAAAATAGTTACAATGAACTTATACAGACAAAATGAAGCATGTACAGTATATGATATTTTATCTATAAGTAAAACTAAAACAAAACAAAGTATATACACGCAAAATATCAAAACCATTATAAAATGAAATTCTGAGAAAATGGAGGGATCCACTACAGAGTAGTGCTTGTATTACGTGTATTGTGTGGTATATCTAAGGTACAATGGGATTGGGCGAACCAGGCAGATGCCTCTTTCCAGGGGTAGGGGTTGTAACCCCCCTCCCCACCATTAACTATTTAAGAGCTTTATTATAGTGCTTGCTCTGGCATTATATATTGGAAGATGGTGCTCTATGTCAGGATTTGCTCCATGCATGCTTCCTATACATAGACCTCTGGTTTATGGATACAGTGCAAAAAGGACATGGGTCATTGGAATAGGGCATGTGGGAGAACTCAGAAACTTGTAGGGAAAGAGAATAAGAAGATGCCAAAACTTGTTTCTACCAGATTGGGTCTTAGATCAACGGGAATAACCAGGAATTCCTATTTCTAACCACCACAAAGAGGAACAAACAGACTCTACATACTTAAAGTGGCACAATATTTGATTCCTGTGTCCATTGCTCCTTTTATTTTTAAATTACCAAACAAATGGCCAAGAAGCAGAGATGTCTTGATGAGACAAGGTTTATATACGGTACTTCAAACAATGTTTTAAAAATAGATCATGTATAAAGATATCTAGGCTTGATGAAGTAATGTTTTCAAAGGAACCAATATTTATCAGAGCAGCATAGAATATCTTAATATTGAAATGGATTGTAAGAATTAAAATCCTGCAAGTTATTGACTTAGTTAATACCAGAGAGCTAGCTCCATGTTAATACTGGTGATATGTCTGCATGACGATGATACTGCACATTCGACAGCAAATAACAGCTAGGTGATAATAGCCAGAACACTTCAAACCACTTTATCTGTCAGGCATTGCACGCTGTTTCCTATACCGGAGATGGTTAGGTTTTTAGAGGAAAAACAACTAATAACAATACCATATGGTGCAGAGGAAGCGATTGCATTCAGATGGGTCTGTGTGTCTGTATTTTCTTCTTTTGCACTTTCTACATATTGGTTCCATCATATTTGACTTTGTCTGAAATGAAACAAGGAAATCATAACAAAAAACTTTAACAGCATGGCAATAAAGCATCAGCTATACCTTCCTTCCTCAAACCTCCTTAGACTAACAGGTGTTTTATCAACATGACACATTCAAACCTGTCGGGTTTGTAATGATTCTCACATGTCAATGGTGGGTGCATTGTGGTCCAGTGATTCCTGTCTTTCCATCAGAGGGTCATGGGTTCAAATCCCAGGTATAACGTGTTTTCCTTCTGCGAGTAATTCACCGACAATGTACTCAATGCGTAGCACTCGCCCAACCCATTAGAAGTGAATGGATACCGAGTAGGATTAATAGTTTGAATTTAGTCAGCCAGGGTAATATGACTTGATTTGGAATAGATTGTATGTAGATAAATGCAGATTAGTGTTAATATTATTGTTATAATGGCTTCTAGCTTTGTCTGTTTTTTTTTGCAATTGACATATCCCTCTGCCCTTGTAGCATGTAATAACATGCTGCCTTGTCATGCTTATGTAGTGTACAAAGCTTCATTTTCTCTCAGTTGGTCCACTAATCTGGTAGGCATGACCTTTATGCTCAATTATACTTCACATCATATTTGCACTGAGCCAATTACCTACAAGGTTTCACTTTCTACAAACTGGATTGCTTTCTTGAATTGGGTCGAGCTAAACCACTCCTGGAGATTGCTTCCTGAGAATTCACATTATAGTGAGCTGGATGTGGATAACTTTCTTGCTGAAGGAAAACATAACATGGCAGAGGTTTGAATCCTCGGCCCTTTGATAGATGAGAGTCGGGAATTACTACACAACGACACGTCTATTATTGTTCTGTCATGCATGCATTGCATGTGTACTGTAATTGTACATTCATGTTGTGCATTGAGATCTTAAGGCTGGATTGACCATCGTTGGCATGCTCTATTGAAATTGTTTTCTTTTCAAAGTTCTTTTGAGTCTGACCAATGTAAATAGAATATATTGAAAGCATTACACAAACTTATCGAACATTCATTATGAATCTTTGTCCTTGTTTATCACAGAGAGCACAGAGCACTCGACACCTGTTAGAAACAACCAAGGTGGACAACAACAGCAGCAAGGTTATGAGCAAGACTCATCATCTCTAGCCCCACCCCACTCTTACCCAGGGGATCCACCAATGTCCCATGGCATGGTAAGTAATTACCCAACCCCACCCTACCCAAGGGATCCATCAATGTCCCATGGCATGGTAAGTCATTACCCCCATCCCACCGCTACCCAGGGGATCCATCAATGTCAAATGACATAGTAAGTCACAACCCCACTCCTCCCCTACCCAGGGGATCCAACTTTGTCCCATGGCATGGTAATTCACTACCTGACCCACCAATGCCCCATGTCATGGTAAGTCACTTCCCAACCCCATACCTACCTAGGGTATCCATCTATATCCCATGGTATGGTAAGTCATTACCCTATCCCACCCCTACCCAAGGGACCCACAATTGTCCTATGGCATGGCAATTCACTAGGAATTGAAGGATTTTTTTTTAAATCATGATTTAGAATAAACTTTTCTGTTTATATATTTTGTTCTAGTTGTTAAAGTATTATTGGTTATCATTGAATGATCTCATAATTGTATCCATTTGAATGTTAATTTTGATATTTCCATTACTGCAGGATCTACCACCACCACCACCTGAGATGTTGCAGCATGGGGTACAATCACCAGGCGTGGTACCTCCTAGTCCTACCTCAAGGATGAACCACTATGGCGTTCCTAATTCACCTCATTACCCTCCACAATCACCTAGTGGTAAGACAATTCATTCCAATCCTAACAATGTTTGCAACCAACAGACAAGCAGTTTTAAGTCTTATCCAAGGGAGTTTATTAAAGGAGAATGAAATCTTTGGAACAAGATAGCTTGTGTGAGAACAGAAAAATCAAAGAAACAGATCAACGAAAGTTTGAGGAAAATCGGACAAATAATAAGAAAGCTATGAGCATTTGAATAGTGCGATCACTAATGGAGATCCTCACATTGGCAATGCGGCAAAGATGTGTGATGTCACTTGTACAACTCTCCCCATTACTTTAACATGTATTTCACTTAAACTGCCTCTTTAATCACATCTATCAGTAGATCATGTGTTCTTTCTATAGGAGGGCATGTAATACAGATTTTTAAAAGAATATATCATAGATAAAGAGTTTGTATCACCATAAGAAAAAGAAAAAAGCGACATTTTGGGGGTACTCCATAGTCCATCAAAGGGAAAGTTGTTCACATGTGACATCACACATCCTGTTGCATTGTTAATGGGAGGATCTCTATAGCATTACTGATTGCAATATTCAAACGCTCATAACTTTCTCATTATTTGTCCAATTTTTCTCAAATTTTCTTTGTTTTTATTCTTTGATTTTTCTGTTTCGACACAAGCCTATTTGTTCCAAAGGTTTCATTCCCCTTTAAGGGTTATTTATTATGCCTTGGATAGTACAAAAACATTGCTTGCTCATGAAGATGACTTTGTAAATTATTATTTCCGATGTGCTTTTACTATTGGTCCATCTACCGACCCGATGCCTTGGCCGAAAGGTGATAGAAGGGCTTAGTATGAAAAGCACAGAGGGATTGATGATTCCACTCTCCTCCAAGTACAGAGCAGTCCATATTTTGTTTAATATGCCGTATCGCTATCACAAAGATCCATAGTACACTAACCCTAGATTCAAGGGTTACTGGTATCTATTCTAGGACTACTAGGAAACTAAATCCCAAAGAGAAAATCAATCTTATTGGAAAGAGTAAAATGTGAGGAGCAATATATATTGCGTTTCATCTAAATTGGTTATAAAATGAGAGTTATGAAAGTTTTAAAAAGCTTGCAACATTTTCTATAGGGACCTTCAAATTAGCAAATGTGCTCCAGATGACTGATTTTGTGGACACCTCTCCATTTGTTTTCTTTACAATTTTTTCACTTCCTACCCTTTATGTTAAATATATATTTCTGATCATCTCCCCTGACTTTGACATATGTGGTATGAACTTTATTTCATCATGACACACGTTTCGCTCAGAAGGAGGCAAGATACAAATTAATAGATATTGGGGGTAAAATCTGAAAATGGAGTTGTCCACTAATTCAGCCTTTTTGAAACATGTCTTCCAATTTGAGGATCCCCATAGAAAGTACAACAAAACTTTTTAAACATCCATAAATCTCTTTATATCACAATCGATTTTGATGAAACTTATTTTAAATTGATCCTTTCATTCACTTAATTCAATTCAACATTTATAAGGTATAAGCATTAATTTATTTCTAAAAGTTATAATACATTTAGCTTTTGATATTCCAAAGTATTCTTGTTCAGTTTGGTAGCTCCGAAACGGTGGCGCAGGAACATTCTGGAGAGCATTTCATCAACAATTTTCGTCTGACATGGACAACAGTTCGTATGGTTTCCGTTGGATAAAACAGGGCCCCGTTGCGTAAAACTTTTTACCTGAGAAAACTCAGGCTGTTTTTACCGGAGTTTTTGTCCTGTGTTAAAGTCAATGGCAGAAATCAGACTAACCTTAGTTTTCAGTTTTTACCATAGTTTTCTCAGGCAAAAAGTTTTATGCAACAGGCCCCAGGACTCATCTGTTAAAAGGTCTGACAAGTCCTTTCATGAAACGCTCCCCTGATCAAATAAATCTTAGGAGGGGAGAACTCATTCTGTACAGAGCGTTCCGGCTCCCCTGGCTGCTTGGTATCCAACATTCAGAGCTGCCAAGTAGTACTGCTTTTCAGTATTTAGTACTGAATAGTGAGAATACTGATAGTTTCATGTAAAATACTGATTTCTAAAGTTTCAGTTGTATGTGTGGTCCTATGGTATTTTTTGAAAATACTGATTTCCTCACCGAAATGCTGATTTTCAGCTTAAAAATTACGGAAATGTTCCATTTCAGGTTGGCAGCACTGAACATTGTATTGCAACTATTCCAGCTAAGTTGGAGAACAAGAACTAACTCCTGTGTTTTTTTATTATCTGAATTGATCTTAGGCAATGGTGGTTACTACAACCAGTTTCAGTTTCCTGCATCAGCTGGTAGTTCACCTAGCAGACAACCGTTTAGAAATAAACCCAGCTTCGATGATCCACCATGGCTTCGCAATCATCAACCTAGGAATAGACCTCCAAGTGGCTCAGACTATCCCGAGGACCATACTGCAAATGTAAGCATTTCCTGTCAAAATATGACCTATGTATGCCCTGTACGGTAGAATATACATCAAAGATCAGTTGCATGATTGATATCGGTTGTAAGTCTATGATTAACCATGAACGAATCAGTTGATCTTGATATCGGTCATAAGACATTATCAACCTTGGAATAGACCTCCAAGTGGTTTGGACTATCCTGAGGACCATACTGTAAATGTAAGCATTTTCTTGGAAATAAAGGGTGACCTGTGCCATGTAATATTATAAAGATAATACACTTCTTCAAGAGCATTAGAAAAACCTGCACAAGGTACCTTTTCAACAGTTCTATCATGCCCAAGGTATAACCAAAGTGGATTTTTTTTAACTCTTGAGAAAAATTATGCGTCCTATATGTCGGTGATGTGGATGATTGATATGTTGTAACCGTATCAGGTGGGTGTTTCATAAAGCTGTTTGTTAAGTTACGCACGACTTTACGAACGACCGGAACATGTTCTTATGTCCTAAATGAATGACATATATGGATGTATCATTTAGCACAAGAAGGGGTCACCGGTCTTGCATTGAGTCATTGGTTTCTTGCGAACAGCTTTATGAAACACCCACCTGGTCAATAGAACTAGGTTGTGAAAAACAAAGATTACATATGGATGAAAATATTTGACATTCCTAAGGTTTATTTCATGACCATGTGTATCTGTATATTTCTGTGTTTCTTCTTTAAAAATTAAAACAAACTGATCTTGTCTACATCAGTCACCCAGAGCTGCCAAGTAGTACTGATTTTCCGTATTTAGTACTGAAAATAGAGAAGAATACTGATGGTTTCATGCAAAATTCTGATTTCTTAAGTTTCAGTTTATGTGTTGTCCTAAGGTATTCCTGTGAAAATACTAATTTCCTCACCAAAATACTGTTTTTCAGCCTTGAAAATACCGAAATGTTCTTGTTCAGGTTGGCAGCTCTGCTCACCACATTTATTCTGTTTTGTCTTTCTAATGACAGGGTCAAGCAATGAGAGGTCATTTAGGCGGAGGAGGAGGAATGATGGGATATCAATCATTACATCATAACAAGTCTATGATGCACACACACCCCGCACATAGTATGGATAACATGCTGGCTTCAGACTTTCATTGCAATGGTATTTACTTTCGTTTTGATATCTTACTAAAATGATTACATAATCAAAACTGTAAATTCCATGGGTTGATGGCAGTGTGATAATGTAAATTGTTCTTAACTCAGTCTAAAGGCCACCACGCACCTTACGACTGTTCGCGATCCGATTTTGAAACAAATCGCATTTTGCTCATTTTCTGAAAATGTGAATGGAACATATTATTTTATTCGAGGTTAAAATCAATTGAAAGAATACTAATATAACAATTTTGAAAGATTGCAAGCTTTTATTTTGGAGTAAAAGTCAAATTAGTTTCAAATCGTAGCCAGTCGTACGACTGCTATGACGTCATTATGACTAGATATTAAATTCGCTTTTATTCTAAGAAGGATGATAGCATAGTCACAGATTTGATCATAGGTATTCGTACGATGATTTAGAACATTACACAGTAAGATATTCCAAGTCTCAATATTAGCATCAAATTCTACTACATTTTATTCTGAAATCGGGTCGCAGACCAATCATAAGGTGTGCGGTCGCCTTTACATGGATCAGTCTTTTTCTGAAATTTGGTCTTAAGTTAGGACATGGTCTAACTCCCTGCTAAAATCATGGGAAGATGAAAATGTCCTAATTGTGTCGCATGATGAATTTCTCTTGTATTATGGGGGAAGGCAACTGATTCATTTATTGTTCCCAGACAGTTACATGTATGAATGACCAGAGACACAGATGAGCTGATAAATCGAACCTGGGGGTCGTTTCATAAAGCTGTTTGTTACTACTTTAAGAATGACTGGTGATCCTTTCTGTTGGTAAAAGATATTCACCAATTAAATGTTCATTAGTGATTATTTAGTGTGTAAGAAAGGTTCACCAGTCATTCTTAACTTACGAACATCGTCATGAGACATCCACCTGGTAGAGATTTATGTGACAATTGGCTATCCATAGTTAAACCACAAATTTAGACGAGAGTTGAACTTTGAATGTGAGTTCAGAATATGTGCCATAATGGATTATACAAGGGTAGACATGATGTATACAATCTAGTATTATTTGAAATACCCAAAATATGAACATATTTTGTAGT
Source organism: Lytechinus variegatus (assembly GCF_018143015.1). Lineage (NCBI taxonomy): Eukaryota > Metazoa > Echinodermata > Echinoidea > Temnopleuroida > Toxopneustidae > Lytechinus > Lytechinus variegatus. The sequence continues at coordinate 1,317,788 of NC_054749.1, forward strand.
ATTAACCAATTGTACATTCTCAAAGAAGACATATGGAAAATATATACAAGGATGTTGCTGGAAAATATTTGCAATCCATTGCAAATTTTTGTTGCAGTTTTACAAGAAAGATGAATTCTAGCTGGAATAAATCAGTTTATATTTTCTTGTTGCAAGGAGCATATTGATCAATCAGTGGAAACCTTTATACTGACAGGATTTTTGACCTTGTATTCTTTAGATTCCCAAAGACCTCATAGTGATGGTATATCTGACTTCCATGTAGATGCCATATCAGCTCAACATGAAGGTATTAAGGTAAGAATAGATTTCTCTCATTGACATTCACTTTAGATGTGTGTTAAGAAAGTATTTCCTCTCTGGATCAAGTTTTTTTTTCTCCATTCATTAACACAAAAAGGGAATAAAAGTAACTAAATAGCAAAGGAGTAAGGCAAAATTTTAAACCCAGGCCTATGCATGTAATAATGAATAATAATAATCCGCATTTATATAGCGCTTTAGACATCTGAACGACATCTCTAAGCGCTTTACAGACATATTACCCCGGTCATCGTATCCTTGCATACTCGCATACAATGTATGCACCTTATCCACTCCCTGGGGATCATTCCCTTTTGCATTTAGGCTTTTGCATCGTACCGGGTACCCATTCAACACCTGGGTGGAGAGTGGCAAATTGTGCATTGACGCCTTGCCAAAGGATGCTAGACCATATTGGGATTCAAACACACAACCCTCTGATTACAAGGCAAGAGTAATAGTTCAGCTTTGGAATAAATGTTTCATTTCTTCATGATTTCAGGATGCAGACAGAATATATGAATGGTTAAGGAGACAGAGGTTAATGGAGTACACCAACAACTTCACCAGGTCTGGATATGACATGCCAACCATAGCGAAGATGACCCCAGAGGTAAGCATATCAACAGGTGTTTGACAGACGAAAAAGCTTCCACCTTCAATTGTTGCTTTATTCCATCCACTAATCTATACCACAAAAAACCTTCATCCTTTTTTAAAAGTGTTGAAAAGCTGTGGATATGAATTTATGTTTGAATTTCCTTTGGTGGGGCATTCTTCTTAAATGTTTGCACTGTAAAAATGATGTAAATTGTATCTTTGTAAAAAAAAAATGTCACAGAAAACATTGAAATTGTATTATGTAGCATAGTCAAAGTTTTAGTAAAGACTTGATTAACTTAACATGGGAGAAATTGATATTTTGTACGCCGAAATTATGACTAAACAACCTGAGGGACATCATCATTATGTTTGTATGACTTCCTCAAAATGTGGTTTGTCTTGAGCTGAGGTTATCATGACATCGGTCATCATAATCAGTTATCATTAGCAGGTGTTTTTGAGAACCACAAAGTGTGTCTGGAAACATGCCAGGTGATTGGCACCAAGCAAGATATAAAGGTTTATTAGATTTGGGGCCCGTTGCAGAGAGAGTTACGTTTAAACGCAAGCACAAAAATCAATCGCAAGTCCAAAATGTGCGCTGTTGATTGGTTGAAAATCAAGTTGCCCATGATTTTTAGAGTTGTGATTGATTGCAACTCTGTCTGCAACGGGCCCCTGTTTATCATGTCTACTAACTTAAAATTAGGAAAACATTGATGTATTGCAGAAGTGAATCTTGTTCAGGATTGCAGAACATGGATGTCATTAATTAGATGGGTGGTTTAGTTGTGGAACCTCCAGGGGCCCGAGGCATAAAACTTTTTACCTGAGAAAACTTAGGTTGTTTTTGTCAGAGTTTTTGCCCTGTGATAAAGTCAATGGCAGAAATCAGACTAACCTTAGTTTTCAGTTTTTACCAGAGTTTTCTCAGGTAAAAAGTTTTATGCAACTGGTCCCAGATTTTACACATTGGTTAATAAAGCATTGTGTAACCCTATCTAAACTTGCCTATTTCAGACCAGGACATACGGGGGCGGGGGATGTCAATTTAACCCCCCCCACCCTCAGATCTCGGCCGCTGATTACGGGATCGCCGCAAAAAATTTGCATGCGCATAGAGTCGGATGTAAACTACAAGACTGTAGTAAAATTTCAAAAAATCAATTGTTTATATTTTTATTAATTAAGTATACAAATAAGCATATGAACTTTGCCCTAAATTTGTTTGTGTGTGTGTTTTTCTGCCTTTAACTCAGATTATGAAGCTAGTAGAATTTCTAACAAATATCTACAAATATGTATTTTATATATTTTTAAAATTCTTATTTATTTCTTTGTTTTTGATGTTTTTTTCTGATGAACTTTGTTGGTTACCGTTTTGCGATCATAAATAGCATAAAATAAATCCATTTAAACCAACAAAAGTAAAAATAATTATACAAGTATGATTTTTTGTTGAAAAACACAATTTGCATTGACTTTGTACACGGAATCACGTTTTTGAGTAATTTCGGGTCTGACATGCTCTTACAAAAGGTTGCGTAATTTTGGAATCATGTACCCTGGCGTCGTAAATTTGGTCTCAAAAGATGCGCAAGACTTGAAAGTAAAACGTCAGCGAGCGGTGTGGTAAAAAAAATTCGCATGACGGCGTAGTGACGAAATTCGTCAAATTGACCCCCCCCCGTTTAATAAGGTTTAAGGGTAAAGTGCCACCTCTTTGTCTACTCTGTTTGGTCTCCTCCCACTTGGTCTAGTCCTATATCATCTACTCTCAGTTTGTTTACTAACCATTCAAGGTCTAATTGCCATTTAGCCCATTGTGCCTAATTTCCAGTTTATAGGCTATCCCCTTTCGTCTAATATCTGCAATTATAAGTATATGTAGTGGAAAATAGACCACTTAGGCATTAGACTATGATAGTGAGACCAAGTAATGGTTGAACCAAACGGCAATTAGATCAAATGGATAGTAGATGAATGGGGGTTAGCCATGATGGTGTCAGACGATCTATGAATTAGACCATCTGCTAGTAGACCAAGTGGGGTTAGCCATGATGATGTAATAGATAATCTGAGAATTAGACCATCTGCTAATCAAGTGGATACACAGACACCATTCTCATTACACTTTCTAAAAACTAGTTTGCTAGAAACCAATTCAGGAAACCAGTTTGGAAGATCGCTTTGCTAGCATTCCCATTTGATCACAGGAAGGTGTTGTTCAAAATCACTTCATGTTAAACGGTCTTGTAGCTATGGTGGGATGACGCGTTACGGCCAGAATTCGAAATCGCAGCGTATGCATTCTACACCCGTCATGTAGAGTAGCGCGCTCGAAATGTGCGAAGATCACTTCCCGAAGAACGGTTGTGTCCCCACTGACGCTAAAACCAGTTTAACGAGGCAAAGCTATCTTGAAAACTACATAGCGAGGTGGTATTATGAACTGGTTTGGAAGATTGCTTCGACCATTTTCATTACACGTTAAACTAGTTTCTACTAAACTAGTTTCCACTAAATTAGTTCCCACTAAACAAGTTTTAGGAAGGTAGTGGGAACGGTGTCATATTGACACCTAAAATTGACCTGTCTCTTGATTGAGGTTGAAACCTAATAAACTGATTATTATTTTATTATTTGTTTTGGCGTCACCTGTGCCTGGGAGGCGAAAAGCGAACTGAATCACTGTGACCCGCAGGTCTCTCCTCCCGATATAACTGATTGGGGGGGAATGCAGGTGGACCACTACACCGGGGTTTCCCCTTACTCTTATACGAATAGTGCAGTGGGTTCTTAACGTGCAAAGGTGGTGACTCTCCTCTACACGGGGCCTCCATTTAACATCCTATCCGAGGGACGGAGTGTTTTCCATTGTAACATAGCCTGCATCTATGAAACATGGGAGAGACGTTTACACACAACGCTGATACCTAATGAATTGATGTCTTATTGATATTGCAGGATCTGACAGCGATCGGTATCACCAAACCCAGTCACCGGAAACGGATAACAGCAATGATTGCGCAGATGAGAGAATCGGATCCAGTACCAGCATATATACCAGTAAGGCTTGTCATGAATAATAATAATAATACTTATATAGTACATAATAAACTGACAGTTTCTCTATGCGCTTTACAATAAAGGTTACAAAGTAAACATACTACAAACAAAAAAATAGACTTGTGAATTACAGAATTACTTAATATTTAAACTTACAATTATTACCTATAAAATAAATATCTATACTTATCTTACCTATAAAGCAGATACAGTATCTATATGAAGATATCTGTTCAAGGGGAAGTGAACTGACACGATACTGTTTGTGGTCTCTCATTAATTGTGTGTTATAAATATGTGGTTTGAAGTGGGATTATCCATCTCTCCAGTGGGTCTAGTTTACAAGACTACACTGCTTAGACTTGCATTAGCGGTAATGAACCTGGCCAGACATGATTAGTTGAGGACTTGAGGTGGTGCTTTTGGGGCTATTCATTGGTATCTGCTTTAACCCTAACTAGGCTGGGGGTGGTGGGGGAGAGGCTCAACGTTTTGTGCAATATTTAACATGAAAAACTCCTGCCATGATTTTGGGGGTGAAATTTTCCTTCAAGTCTCCCCTATCTTTTATTAAAAAATTGACAATCTGAATTAAATTCCAAGAGTTTCCAGTTTTGTGTTCAGTTGAGTGCAACTTACAAACAACTTTATGAAACACCCCCCCCCCTTTCCTGGATACATGATTCCTGCTTTAAAATTTACATCTGACCTATGCATGATATCATGAGAAAATTATCAGAGTTCAACATTGTTTGTAATGAGTAAGACTATGACCCAGACTAATCTACCAATGCTCTTTACATTACAGAGTTGTGGCGAGTTCAAATATCAAACTGAATGCTTGTGATTCTACTGGTTGAGGTTAAGATGATGTGGCTAGGACTTTTATGTGACTAACTGATGTAGATTCTTGGAAATGCCTTTGTTTTAATTGGGATTTTTATAATCATGGATAAGATGAACTTATCATTTTTTTTTATACCACAGGGCGATGTTGGGACATGGCTGAGACTACTAGATCTTAGTCAGTACCATAATACCTTGATGACTAATAGCTATGGAGTTATAGATGAAGTCTTTCATATCACTTGGGAAGATCTTCAGGACATTGGCATTGATAAGCTAGGTATGTACTTTCCTACAATGATCTCATCCTTGAGAGAATGCACCGTGAAAATTTCAAAGTCGTGTTGATAACATGAAACTGGTAAATTATCTTGGGGGTGGAAAAGGGCCGCTTTATTACATGAGATAGATAAATCAAACCAATTCATTCATTCATCCATCCATCCATCCATCCATTCATTCATATTCATTCATTCATTCATTCAATCAATAACTTCATGGAATGGCCCCTGGAGTGATTTTGTACACTCTGGAAAGAACAGATGTAATGGTCATAGTTGACTACATGGTGTTTCACTGTCGAGCGCTTAGAATTACCTGATAAAATAAGTGTTAGGCACAATATGATTAAAAAAAAAGCTTACAAGCTTGGTGTGTCTGTAAGAAAGGTAACGATATTCGTTTTCCTGCTTTTGTTTTCTTCCTAGGTCACCAGAAGAAAATCATGCTTGCTGTTAAGAGGTTAAAGGACTTGAAGAAAAAAGGTTGGGTACCCGGTCATCAACTCAACAGTGACTCCGGTGGCAGTGGATCACCGCAATCCTCGGTGGATGGCATCACTCCACTTCCTGCAGGATTGCACTTACCTCTCCAGGAGAGAGCATCACCACAGTCACCGCAGCAGGAGTTTGTGAACCCACCCCTCGCTAGGAAGCATTCAGGAGTTCGGAGCAGTCGTGAGAGTTTAAGTAGTGATATCAGCAACAGGTCAGCAGGCTCATCATCACAGGACACAACAACACCACAGGACCCACATCCACCCATCATGCATCTGAGGCATCCTAAGCATCATGCAGATGCAAGTTATGTACCAGCGACTGCAACTATGAATGTGGGGGATGATGGGAAACGTACTCCTTCCCCGAAAGATACGCCAACATCAGAACCAAAGAATGCTAAAGAAGGACATTATGGTTCGTTTTCAACCTTCAAGCAACCAAATGCCAATACAACACAGACATTGCCAGTACAAAAAGGACCTCAGGGTATTGATAAATTAATTGGTATCCATAAGAGAGAGCAAAGTAATAGAGACTCTATTGAGAGTGCATCAAGTTTTGGGTCAGGGTCTGGGTCTGGTTCAGGGGATCATTCTTCACTGGGTTCAAAGAAATCGTTACCCCCTGCACCACCAAGAAGGACTAACTCAATGATAACGACCGTCCCTGACCCTGAGAAACTAAGAACCGCTACAATAGGTAGGAAAAAGTCCATGAAACCTTTCCACGATAGGGAGTCTGCAGTTGCTGCTGGAATGGCCAGGCATCCAGAGATTACATCAGGGTTTGCTACTATCAAAAGAACTCCATCAAGAAAAACTGATACATTGAAGAGAATGCAAAGATCACAATCTCATGATAGTGAGCCCTTGTCGGCCATCATCAGTCGATCGTCGGAAGTCATTTTTAAACCCCCTGCAGCGCCCTCTGTTCCAAAAGTGACACCAGACATGAGATCTGGAGTCGGACAACCCGGACCACGTGCGGCACCTTCTGATGGACAGGAAGATGCCAATAATAGAAGGATGGAAGCTGAAGAGATAAATGCAATGCAAAGAGGAATGCAAGCTCCAAATCAAATGATGAATGCGGTTATTCCTCCAGTTGAAAGGACTTCCCCAAACCAAATTCAGCATCAGGAAACACATAGTCAACTGGTGAATGAAAATCCCCAGCAAGCTCAAAGAACTCATTCTCCAAAGCATGTCCATCAACAACAAATCCTTAATCAGAATCAAATGATGAATTTTCCTCAACCACAGGTCCAAAGAAATAATTCTCCTAAGCATGTCCAACAACAGCAAATTATTAATCAGATGCAAAATCAAATGATGAGTGCAAATCAACCACAGGTTCAAAGAACGACTTCTCCCAAGGATGCGCAATATCAGCAAGCTCAAGATAGGATGACTAATGAAATGAAAAGTGCTAATCCACCACAGGTTGAAATGAATATTTCTCAAGTTCAAAGGACTTCTCCTAAACATAACCACAATCAAGTAGGGCGCAAGAATTCTAATTCATCATTGTCCATGCAAGGTGGTATTCAAACACCTTTCATGAGTCCTCAACAGGACACCGCAGTTCACCTTCAAAATGCCCATAATCACCACGTACAAGTACAGCAAGAATCTAGACAAGAGGTTTCACAACCCCAGAATATGAATGCCATGCAAGATCACCCAATTTACTCAACTATAAATGTACCTCAGTCCCCTAGGAAAACCATTGAGCAACCAAAGAATTACCTTGTATCTGATCCAAACCATCCGAGTAATCAAAAGCCTGTTGGAACACAAGCTATACAACAAGCACAGAATATTCTGTCTGAAGCAATAGAATCTCAACAGGCCTCTACTTTCCCAAATGGAAGCTACCCACATTCCAAATTACATTTACGCAATGAGGGTATACTTGACCTACCCAACACGAATACTGGCATATGGGATCAAGGTCGCTCTTTACCCGAAAGCCACACCAAGTCTTTGTCAAGAAACAGGGCAGCAGAGATAGAGAGGAGTTTACAGATTGAGAAACAAGCAAACAGTTACAGCTTTGTGATGCCTCCTCCTTCTACAGCAACTGTATTAGATTCTGGGAGGAGAGCATCCGCAGCATCTGCTGTGTCTGCGACTAGCAGCGAAAATAGTAGCAATAGTTCTGATAGCAGTGGTCAACCTCGAAGACCAGGCAGTGCAGAAGTGCTTTGGAAGAAACAGTCCCAAGCAGATGACAGTACACCAGTATTACAACCTGTTCTTTCAAATCCTCTACAAGGAATATGGAGACCTAGGTCGAGACATCAAAATCGAAACTCAAATGCTGAAATTGACGAGGATTTGACAACAGACATCTCATCATCTTCTAAAGGATCCTCTTCCTCCAAAGGTTCAGAGGAAGATTCACCCATCAAGACGCAAGCAACGTTTTTGCAGCTGAAGAAACAGTTTTTGAATACTGACTCTCAACCATTGAATTATCAAACTTTGAAAAGACCTCCAAAGAAACCAGAACCTCTTGCCCCAGAATTCAGATCAAGATCAAGATCATTTACAGAGCAAGATGAGTATAATCAGTCACCAGTCAGCAAATATGCTCCTTTTAGCTTTGAAACCATGAATCGTAATATGAATGCAAATTCTGTAGAAGATGAATCCTCCTCTCCCAGAGTATATGAAGAAATTGAGGATCGGCCTATGTCTTCCTTTAATAGATCAAGTCCTCTTACATCACCAAGACATTCAACAGTGAGCCAACCACAGCAACCTAAGCCAGTTCCTATCCCTGTGGTTCCAGTCTCTGTTCCTCAGCAACATCAACAAATTCCTCATATGCATAATCCATCTGTCCCTGCAATTGGGTCAGTCCCTCCTCCACCAGTTGGTCCACCTCCGGCTGTGCCAGTATTACCCAAATCTGCACCTCCAGTTACACCAGAGGTTCAAACACAAGTACAGGTATCCAATGCATCTCCTGCTAAGATACCTACTCCTATATCACCTACCCTTCCACCCCCACCACCAATATCTCCAATAGGACCAGCTGAAATGTCATCGGCACCATCACCACCCATGCCACCACCACCAGCACCCATTGCATTTGTACCTCCTGCACCACCAGTAGTACCATCGGTCTCTCATTCAACCCCTCCTCCTGCACCTCCACCTGCCCCTCCGCCACCAACAAACATGCAGCTGACAAACATAATGCAGAGCAAGAAAGCATCTGCATTAGAACCAGTCAACGGGAAACTAAGTAGCAGTGCACCCAAGAAGATGATGGGTGATATAGGTGGTGGTGTTGATATGATGGCTGAACTTAAGCTACGGCAGAAGATAAGACAGAAGGTACCTGTAGTATCGGAGAGCTGGGAATCAAACTCGGACACTATTAAACGTAAACCAGCTTCTCCGAATGAATTGGTTAATGAAGAGGTAGCCGTACATTCTAGCGACTTAAAAGAGTTTCCACCTCCTCCACCGGAACTTACTTCATCACCACCTTCTGTAGAAGTGAAGAAAAGGGCTGTCCCACCAGTAGTCCTGCCCAAGACAAAATCTCCCCCAAAACCTTCCAGACCACAGGAGACGCCAACCCCTGCATCAACAAGTACGCAATCCCCCAGACTTATCCCAATAGAGGAACCAACAAGTAGACTTGTTCCTATCAAGTCTCCCAATAGCAGACTTGTCCCTATTGAAGACCCTAAAGATGTCGACATTTTCTCATCTGACATGGATAAGTTGGAGGATCAAGATGAGGTGGTGGACTCTGATAGCAGTGAGAGTAGCGATACACTTGATACTGGTCTTACTGGTTTTGAAAATGAAAACACGGACACTATCAAGAAACAGCCAATGAGACTTAGCCCTAAGAGACCGACTTCAGGAGAGACTGGCTCTTTTGGTGCAGAGATCATCACTGCTTCTGTGCCTCCATTCTCTGTTGATAGATCTGCTTCTAATCATCCAGCCACCAAGAATTACAAGCCAATTGAAGATGCTGCTGCAGATGCAGACTCTCTAGGTGAAGGTGAGTTGTCTTAAGAGCAACAGAAACACAGTCAAGTAGTTTTACGCCACAATACCACTACTTTGTACATCACATCCTGAAAACTATGTCGAGGAATATTCCTCATACATGAATTGTCTATTAATAAGATACTTGACGCTGATGAAAACTAATTTGGAATACATTCAAAACCAAGGATCATGTGTTGACATCCCCATCATTCTCATCAAATAACCAGGAAACATTCATCCAAGTTATGATACAAAAAGAAATGTCTAGAAATCTTTTTTATCCTTGAGGTAAAAATTGGTTTTAAAGAGGCATCTGCTATGTTTGAAAGGTTACTGTCATGTACATATTCGACAAATAATTTAATCTGGCTTCCTTTCCATCTTGTTGCATCTCCAGCTACCCTGAAGCTTGAAGAGATCTTAAGAAGCATGGCAATGGAGGATCCCCTTGGTCAACTCCAGGATGACGACTGGACTCCCCCACCGGCTCCAGTACTCAAACTTCCCCAAACATCTCCTTCACTCCCATCTCCACCACTACCACCACCACCACCACCTCCATCGTCAGAGCCAGAACCCAACAACAGGTAGGATGACCACACCCATTCCAGATCCCCATCCACTTAGCTTATAAGCTAGGCGGAGGCTGTAGCTTTTGTCTTTGCCTTCACGCCTCTGATGCTGTTACGCGATGCGTCAACAGTACGTCTGATGCGGAAGACTAAAAACCGTGGCTGCTTTGCCACTGCCTCGACACTTTCATTTTGTGTTACATTTATTCTTTTTATCGAGAATGTCTGCTAGCAGTTATTCAATACAAAAATCTGCACCAACTCCTGGTCTTTCAGTAGTCTTCCGCATCAGACATATTGTTTTGTGTAAACAGCATCAAACTTGTTAAGGCAGCGACAAAAGCTGCAGCATATAGGCTACTTTAGTATGATGGTTTTCAGCTGAGATTTCTTAATTTCTAATCTCCACTTTCTCGCCTCTCCATTCCGTTTCTACCTCTATCCACTATAGTCCCTTTCTATGACTTAACACATGGTTGTACCGTAAACCACTTCCACGATTGTTCATACCACCATGTAAACCTTTAAACATTAGATATCATGGTTTCACTATGTTCAGTGAATGTTACTGTACTAGATCTATTTCTACTATGGTATAGTGACCTTTAGTTGGTTTTACATCATATCAAATCAGTATTACTGCAACCGCTTTAATTTATCTTTCAAGAAAAGTTATGACATAAAGATTATGATTTTTTTTTTTCTGTTACAGCGAGGAACCAGCAGAGGAAAGCAAAGAAGTTTTCAATGACATTGAATCCATGTTTGCTAATCTAGCTCTGGATTTGGATAGCATGATGGGCTAGAAGATGTTAGATCTATCTTAAGGTAACCTTCATCTCATCTGTCAAGGTCACCTATCAGTCAAGGTCACCTATCATCTGTCAAGGTCACCGATCAATGCTATGAAAACGTGATAAGCTGATAAGCTGGTTCTGGATTTATATATCTCCTGGTCCTTTAGAGGGTTCCAACTCCATCTATGATCTTTAGGTCACATATCTCAGACCAGAGGATTGAGGATGTGACATATAGGAAGCATATGAACTGTTATAGAACATGACATGAACATGAGGACATGAACTTGGATGTCTTCAGTAAAGGACCTTTCTACTTTTGCCATTGTCATATTTTGCAGAGAACCAAAAGTCTGGGTCAAAAGAAAAGTAGAGCCTGAGTAATATACTACATGGGCTTAGATTCTTGCAGTGGAGAACTGATGGAGAATGAAAGATCAAACCCTCATAAACACGTTCCTAAATTGATTGAACGAATGTTAGGTGATACAGAATCGGAACTTAGATCATCATTTGTGAACCTGTGAGTGGATCTTGTGGTCCTACTAGTACCATATTTTCCATTCAAGTTACAGTGAATGTGCTATTGTCAAATGCTGAAAAGTGAGTGGAAAACGCTCTCAAACAGATGTTTTAATATTCTGTATATAAACTTGAACATCATCATTTACATTATCTTGTACCATTCACACTGCAGGGAATTTGATTTATTTAATCATTCACATTGAAAATAAAAAAAATCTGTGAGTGTGAAAAAAGATGTGCAGTGAATTCTACATATGTGTCAAATATTTTCCCCAAGTCAAAGTATATTTTCATACCTGGTGGGTGTTTCATAAAGCTATTCGTAAGATACGAATGACTTTACGCACGACTGGTGATCCTTTCTCATGCCAAGTGATATATATCCCTATATAATTGATTAATGAACCAAGATCATGTTCCAGTCATGCGTAAAGTCATTCGTAACTTTACGAACACGCTTTATGAAACGCCCACCTGAATGTGCAAAGCATGTGTACTTCCCTCTTCAAAGTTGAAATCAATTCAAATCAGAAGAATTCTGTGGACGCATGAGATGTTGATAAGGGCAGACTCACCTAAATTTTTAAATCCTGTGATTAACCATGTAACTTACATACTTACTGTATATTTCAACAAATGTCAACAATTTATACTTCATAATCAAATCCATTGATATAACTGACTAAGCCTGTTAAGGCCGCCGCACACCTTTCGACTGTTAGCGATCCGATTTTGGAACAAATCGCATTTTGCTCATTTTCTGAAAATGTGAATGGAACATATCATTTTATTTGAGGTTAAAATTAATTGAAAGAATACTAATGTAATTATTTTGAAAGATTGCAAGCCTTTATTTTGGAGTAAAGGCCAAATTAGTTTCAAATCGTAGCCAATCGTACGACTGCTATGACGTCATTGCAACTAGATATTAAATTTGCTTTTATTCTAAGAAAGATGAAGGAATACTCACGGATTTGAACAGAGGTAGTCGTACGATGATTTAGAACAGTACACAGTAAGATAATCCATGTCTCAATATTAACATCGAATTCTACTACGTTTTATTCTAAAATCGGATCGCGAACAGTCGTAAGGTGCGCGGTGGCCTTTAGATGTCCTGTCAGATTGTAACAATGGGGTTTATAATCAGTTGTAACTGATACACGCTACTTTCATGGTAAACCCATGAAGAAGGTTATCAGACCTATGTGTACATAATGAATATATATGCCTATTTATTATCAAGAAAAAAAGGACCTTAAAGATTAGCATAGTTGATGATTATGGTACACTGTTTCTTGTCAAATATTAGATTACAACCAGGGGGCCGTTTCATAAAGCTGATCATAAGTTAAGAGCGACTTCAACAACAACTGGTGATCCTTTCTTGTGGTAAATGATATTGACCATTAAATGTTCACTGTTGATTATTTAGAGCATAATAAAGGGTCACCAGTCATTCTTCAAGTAGCTCTTAACTTACAAACAGCTTTATGAAACACCCACCAGACTTACCTAGATAACATATGCAACAAAATAAATAAATACCAAACTATTTTTTTGATATTTTGAAATTTTACAGGTTTGATGTCTAAGCACTGCTTGGTTTTGAGATGTGAAACGTCTATGCATGAAAATATGATTGTTTATAAATGAAACATTGCATGTCATTGTTTTTTAAATTTTATTTGTAGTTTGACTAAAAAATGTGCTTCTGCTCCTTGAATAATGTATTTTTAATTGCATTTTATTTATCTTCCTTTTTATATATTTTGGATCATGGACCAAAGGGACGTGAAATATAATAGAATTATTGATTTTTTATTTTTTTTTGCCAATTTTTTTCCTCTTCCATTTGATAAAGATTGATTTGATCCTCAGGGAATGCATGTTAGGATTGCAAACAAATCATCCATATGCTCAGAAACTGTGTCCACTCTAAGATTTAGACTGGGTTTTTGCTTTGTAGGGCATCAGAATAGCTGCAGAGGAGGTGTTTCATTCATATCAAGACTTTACACATTGACTTCTGATCCTTTCTTGGTTGCTATCATGTTCTCATTTGGTCAATCAGCTATTGAGTGAAAATCAGATTTTTAGAGATGAAATTGTTTTTAAATAGCATATCAATACAAAGTTTTATTTCAGTTAATACTTGGATGTGTCTACCTGTTGTGCTAGTTATATGCCTGTCCCAATATATTAAACCTAAGCTTTTGTGCAAGGCACCCTCATGTGCCGTCTACCTGCCCTTGTCACTGGTACAATACATTAACTAATTGGGCCGCACTTGACCCAGGTGAGGTGAATGGGTACCTGGTAGGATTTATTCCTTGAACGCTATATAAATGGACATATTATTATTATAATTTGATAAGGGTCATACAAATTCAATATTTGTCGAAACGCCAGCTGAGGTAAGAACATGAATAGTCAACTGCCATTTGTAAGGTCATTTGTAACTTCTTGGAGGTGTTTCACAAAGAAGTAAGTGTGACCTAGAGTGACTCTTAGATTCCCAAATAGGTGTAGTACATAATGCATCACTGCATTGATCAGGGCCCCGTCTTACAGAGAGTTGGGATTGATCTGATCAATCGCAACTATGGACGGCCAGCAACGTCAACATATAAAATGCATGTTCTAAAGAATTTCTAGATATGACTGTATATCCATAAATTCATTGATTTTTTAACAATTTGGTGTGTTCTCCTTTGTTTACAAATGACATTTTACAAATTTCCTGTAGAAGAAATCATGATACTGATGGATTTCCATAGAGTTACGAGTGATTGCATCGATTGTAACTCTTTGTAAGACGGGGCCCAGATCATATGCTTGGGACGTGCACTATGATGGCATCTTACATATCATGTGTGTGTAGGCATTTAAGCATGACTCAAATGGGGTGTTGCAAGAAACTTGCAATCAATTGCAAGTCTATTTTTTCCCTAACTCAATCTCGTAGTTAATTGAAAACTAGTGATTGATTGCTCATCTGCTCCTTGAAACAAGAAGTTTAATCCGGACCCCATCTTACAAAGAGTTACGATTGATCCCATCAGTCATAACTCTATGGAAATCCATCAGTGTCATAATTTTTTTTTGTACAGGAAATGTGCACAATGTCCTTTGTAAACAAAAAAGCACAGTGAATTCTCAAGAAAACAATGAATGCATCTTTGATTTTGAATAAACATGCATAACAGATGTTGACGTTGCTGGCCATTCATGGTTGTGATTGATCGGATCAATCGCAACTCTTTGTAAGACAGGGCCCTGATTTGCTACGGCTTACGTTGATCTATCAGTTGTGAAATTGCAACAGAATATTTGCAATTGATCACAAATATTTCCTTGCAACACCCCCTTAGTTACACTCAACTCTTTGTGCCCCCCCCTGATCAGCTGAATGAAAATGTCACCCTGCATGTATTCATGCTGATGTTTGCTTGTAACTTTGTTTTTATATATGAATGGTACAAGTTAACATTGTAATTCAGCTATTATAGAAAAGATTTTTAATTTCTGTTTTTGAGAGAAGAGGAACATGCACTGCAGAGGTATATAACTATTCAGACTTTAGATTAGGTCATTTTGTCACTTTGCACCTCCGGTTTAATGAAGATCTAGTTGAAATCATAGTTTCAAGCATTTTTATTGTGTCTCGAAGCTTTCCTGTTTTAATGTAGATTTGTAGATTTTACTCTTTATTTCTATAAATATCTCAAATGGCTGGTTAACTAGAAGGTGATATTAGTGTACAACTAATATTATGATAGCATATTTCAGATCTGTTGTTGGAAATTCTTGGAAATAAATAAACCTTGAGAGATTAGAATGACTATTTCAAAGAAGTTTAAAAAACTTAAATCAATGCTTCTGTTATTTAAATTACTGGCTAGAAATGTAGTTCTTGATAGATTTACATGGTTTCATAACACATTTGGGTGTTCTGGGAGTATTGTTTATTTCTTAAATAAATTTTCGACTTTCTATGTAGGTTATCTTTCTTTGATTATTAGATTATTATACATGTAAAGTAGACCAATTGTCTACTCAGGACTAAAAACGAAATGATTAATACTTTGAACTTGGGATACAGAGTAATGTCAGCTACAGTTTCTGTCGTTAGCACCAACCATATGTTTCACTCGGGTTCGATTTCAAACTCCATGCACCGAAAGTTCTCGTCACTTTTATTGTGTATTGGGTTATTCAGACCTGAAAAAATTCTGTGTTTCTTTCTGTTACATTGTTCAAATTTGCTTTGGTTGACTTTTCTGATTATTTATGAATCAGTTGTGATGATAAATTAATCTGGATTGATTCATGACAAAAAACTTTTCCAACAGCAAAACCTTGTATCTGAAAACAAGTAAATATTCAAGAATATTTTAAAACCCTATAATACTAACATTATCTCTTATCCGATCCCCTTAAAGTGATTGGTTAACATTGTTTTGACTTTTAAAAAATCTGAGCTAGAAGGTCACACTTGTCACCTGTGTCTGTGATAAGTTACAAAAATGAAGCCCAGAAAAAATTGCGTTCGAAAATAATTATTTAGTGTTTCAAAAATTGAAATATAAAGTGACCTGAAACACCATCTTAATTTCATCCCATACACTTATGGGTACTATTTAGGTGTCTATAAGACGCCTACCGGGTATTTACAAAATCGGGGTTTGCCTTGTAGTTTTTGCTTTTCATTCTCAATAATGGTTTTCAGGGTTTATTAGTTCTAATACATGCACTTGTACACATGTTTCATCTTAGTTTGAGAATTTTTTTAAATCGGCTGCTCACAAAGTTAAACAATACCTTTAATGTGGTATAATGGTTTCATTGTTTGTGACCTAAGAACTATCAGAATATATGAAGTACTATATAGTCAATCATTTATTTTCATTATGCCGCAATAGGATTCAATTTTTACATAACTCTAAGATCATGTTTATAAATTTGTGAATGATATCTGTGATAATCTTCATATTGTGTTATCTCTTGTCGTCATATTTCTTTATGAATTTTGTTAAACATTAATACCTTGAGTTAACTTCCAACCTTTTTGAAATTATAACGAGTATTAATATTTATATACTTTCCAGGTTTCGTTAAGAATGAGTAGTCAGTATGTTATCAATTTATATGCGAGAGAAGATGAATACTATACTTACAGTACAAATGTTGTGCTCTTCCATTCTACTATATGTTATTACCTCTGACAAAAACTAACAAAGATATCTATATCATTCATTTATATCAGAACCTACATGTTTAATTATTTATCGATATTTATAATTTTTGAATTCCAATAAAAATAAAAATTGATTTGATAAAAGAATATCAAACTAATACTAATCTTTCCTCGAAAGAAAACTCAATAGGCCTACTCATCTGCTATATATTTGATCCGTTGTGTTATCTAATGGTTATATTTATTCTATTAAATCCTCACTATTCTTCTAAGACAAGAGTGGGAACAAACACAATCTATTTGTACGTGGGAGATATATATTGAATTTTAAATGAAGTATATGCACATGCGATACATGTGTGTACACTCAGTGCGTTTGCCATTGCAGCAATAACTTCTATTGATGGACTTTTCCTGTGTTACCTTGCTCAATGTTCTACTTAAGTTATTGTGACTTTTTACATCAGGGGAGTGTTTCATCAATATTTTCATCCGACAAGTTGTCAGATCTGACATCTTTCTTTGATGTTGATTGGCTGAGAAGTACTGTTACTATGGTAACTGTCGGATAAAATGGGACTTGTCGGATAAAACGTCCGACAAGTCCTTTCATGAAACGCCCCCCAGATTTATGACTTTCTTTTGCATGTGTAATTGTGTGAGGCATACAAAGTGACAAGGATATATGTTATTTTATCTCTAGAGATGAATATAGTTCAGGTGCTGGTGTTGGTCAGCTCTTTAAAAGCACAATCTTATTTGAATTTGAAATGTTATCATATACTGTGTAAGATTGTTACTCGTTGGGATAAGACATCCCATTTGAACTGCTTTTATTGGTGCATAGTGTTATGCTAAAGATACTCCTCAAGCCATTTGAGACTTAGTATCAAAAGGCATTTCATTTCTAAGATTCTAAATTGCAAGTGTTATGTTATAAAAATTAGCTTGTGTTCCTTCTCTTAGCTTTTGTATTGACAGAATTATGTGAACAGAATACAAGTGTTGTATGATAGTAATATAGATATATATGTATATTGACCTGGAAATTTGTATAACTTAAAAAATATGTATAGAAAGATCTCATGGCAGTGAATAAGAAATCTTTATTGTCAAAATTTATTATAAAAACAAGGAAAGGACTGATTTTTTAATGTGATGTTTACAATGTGGCCGATATGTATAATAATGATAATTTGATATATGAAGGTGAACATGTATTATATTGACGCTTCTCAAAAAGATGAATGTATATAAAGTATGAATATATTTTGTGGCCTTTTGCTTTCCTGTGTACATGTTCATGCTGTTGATATCAAAATGTTCATATGATTGTCCATATGCTTTTTCATCAGATGAGGAGAAAATGACGCAAAATGGAATAAAAAGCAACACCCCAACTTAACTGTTAGTACAGAGCATAATGTTAGGAGTATGTGATTACTGAATTTGCTTTTGAGTTATATTTAGAATGAGAAAGAGGAATAGATAAAATGCATGCGACATCACATCCACGGCCCTAGAGACAGAATGGTACCCTCATTCAGAGGACTAGCAAGATTGCTAGAGGTTACTCACTCTCACTTGATTATGTGTAATTCTGATTGAGTTCAGACTTAAAGGGATGGTCCGGGCTGAAAGTATTTATATCTCAATAAATAGGGTAGAATTCACTGAGCAAAATGCCGAAAATTTCATCAAAATCGGATAACAAATAATAAAGTTATTGAAGTTTAAAGTTTAGCAATATTTTGTGCAAATAGTCGTCATGAATATTCATTCAGGTGGGCTGATGTCACATCCCCACTTGTTCTTTTGCATTTTATTATATGAAATTAGGTTTATTCCAATTTTTTCCTCCAAGAACTAGAAAAATTGGATTGACAACTGATATAGTGCTTTAGATATTTATTGCTGCAACTTATTTCATTATAAGGGAGACATATTATTCACACAAAAAATGAAAAAATTATGATTTTATGAAATAACAAAGACAACGGAAAGTGGAGATAAGACATCAGCCCACCTGATGAATATTCATGACAATTGTTTTCATAAAAAAATTGCTAAACTTTCAACTTCAATAACTTTATTTGTTCAGTGAATTCTACTCTATGTATTAAGATATAAATATTTTCAGCCTGGACCATCCCTTTTAATAGTTCTTTTAAAAAATGGTGCATTTTTGCTGCGTTTTGGGAGATTCAAACCGCAGTAATGGAGACTAGAACTTGCACTTCTACTCCGTCTACGGCATACTTGCATAAATTCTCAAAAGTATGCATGTTTCAGTGTTAACATGGCATTGTGATTGGTTATGCTGCACAAGGTCTATAAAGAATGAGGAAACACATTGTGGGGGAATTGTTACGAAGAGGAGAGGGGAAATGTGAGAAAGAGAAGATAAAGGAAGGAGAGATTGGATTGGGATGAAAAAGAGAGTGAAGTAGAAAGGGGGGAAGGAGAGTAAGGGACCCATATAGAGAGAGCGGTATGGGCCCGGGGTAGGGGGTTGAGTGAAGATGGGGAAGAGTGCAGGGGGGGGGCAGAAGATGATTTCACAAAGGGGACATAATAAGGTGCTGTGGCTCAGTGGATAAGTCTCTGGACTGTGAACCACAAGGTCCGGGGTTCAAATCCCATCACAGCAGTAGCGTCCTTTGGCAAGGCGTTTATCTACATTTGCCACTCTCGACCCAGGTGTAGTAAATGGGTACCCGGTAGGAAGGAATTCCTTTAATGCTTGATACGTCCGATCAGGGTAGCCGTGCTAAAGCCGGGGGAATAGTATGCAGCGCTTAGAAACATTTGTATTAAGCGCTATATAAGAAATTGCATATTATTATTATTAATAAATGTGCTAAACAACATTTCATGAAATGGAGCCAAGGAAAGAAAATATCTTATAATGCTCTACACTAACACAAGAGTGAAGAGTCATGATCAAAACACCTGAACATTTCTCAATGGAAGTTGTAGATGATTCTTTAATTCCATTATCAATTAAATTGAAAATGAATATAACATTTGAATAAAAGTAAATTATTCATATATTGTACAGTAGATAACTTGAGAGTAAAGACTAACCGATTCTTGATAGCATTGTCGCCTGATATTTAAGGCTGAAGGGCAAGACTCCCCCTTGGCAACCCCCCTATTTTTTCCAAGAGATGAAAAGAAGGGGAAATTTGAAGAGATAAGAAACAAAGGAAGAAACATGAGTGAAAATATAGAATAAGAGATAGATCTATATGTAGCTTAGTCATGTAAGTTACACTTACATGATGTACTCTACAATAACCTCCCTACATACATGTATGTATTTTCAACAAATCCATTATAAGAAAATGAATACAGGTAACTCTTTTTGAAAAGTATCTGGGTGATTTTTCTGCTTTTCAGATTAGATATTTTGATTTCTTCATAATCACAAACTTGAATTGATTGAATATAAAGCATTTGAATAGTTTTTACCCTACCTTATATTCTGCTTATTTGGCGCAGCTTTCTAATTTCTGCATTCAGATTATGCGTAACAACTTTCCCTGACATAGAAATTTAGGCCCAATAAGAGCTAAAGAAATCATAAAAGTCTAGTGAAGAGTTGTAGGTTTCTATCCATTTGAGCACTGAATAGTTTTCAGTGCCATTTTTTTCTGCAAATTGAAAAAAAGAATCGAATCTGAAAAGCAGAAAAATATTTTTGTGTCAAACCAATAAATCACAATGCTCCTAATACAAATTATATTTCCCATATTGAATATATTGCACACATTCAATAACTTCACACAAAACCTCTCATTCATGCAGGTCTTAATAAGTATTTGGAAAAAGGTTAGTCATTGTAAAACATGCTAAAAATTTTGCATACATTCGTAATTCCGAAACTTCGGATATTCCGAAGGTTCGTTAGTCCAAAAACGAAATGATTAGCGAACCTTATTTCCTTTTTGGATCAGCAAACCTTATTTCGTTTTCAGATTAACGAGCCTTCGGATCATCAAACCTTATCTTGCTTTCGGATTATCGAACATGCGGAATAACAAGCCTTTGGAATAACGCCACAAATGTTCGGATTAACGAACCCTTTTATGTTTTCGATTAACGAACATCAAGGTATAGGCAATTTACGTGTTTTGGAATTACGAACCTTCGGAATTACGAAGTGTAACCAAAAATTTAAGGTACCTATCTTTCATATTGATATGTGAATATTTTAATGAACAGCTGTAGGCCTGTACGGCATGAAAATGACAAGAAAGGCATCTACATATTATCAAACAAAGAATGATGAAATATTTGAGTGTCATCACTCACTTCCAGTAACGGTATGATGAATCCTGGTAACGATATTCTTGTTTCTACCAGCAAATACAAATAAATCAATAAATAAACAGAAGCAAGCAGCACAAAAAGTCAGTTATAAAGCACTCTGAGAAGTATAAATGTAGTTTGTACATTACAATAAATGAAATAGTAATTCAGTCTCTCTACAAACTATACTTACGGGACAATATAAAGCCTGTCTTTAGTAAAGGATCAATAAGGTGGATTATATTTGAGTATCATCCAAAAGTCCAGTCTTGAAAATTGATATTTTTTAACTGCCTATTCTCTGTGAACATTTAAATTCTCAAATGAAACATATTTAGTGCCCTCTATTGGCGATATCTATTATTTTCCTAAATTAAAAACAGGCTCTTTAGACATTTATCTTACAAGTTTATAGATAATATATCAAGAAGCTATGAACAAATATTATATCCTGAAATTTTCTGCCCAGTCCATGCTTTGGAATCGGTTTGATATCAAATGGAAAAACCATGCAGATATTTTAACTTGATCGGGCACAAGATCGAAATAATTTTCACGTAAAATTGTGAAATTTATACTTTAAAATCATATTGATTTCATATCCGCCACATCATAACTATTTTTAGGGCATACACATTTATATAATCTACATGTAGTAATGAACTGAAAAGTGATTTTTTGGGATTCACCATTTAAGTTAAATACAGGCTTTAAGTCTAAGTTCAAGTTTATACATTGAAATGCGTCCTATTTAGGCTATTATATTATGTTGTGCTTCTTGCTTTAAAAAAAGCTGAAAGTATTGGTTTTCCAGATAAGGGCCTTACATACTGAATAAGCTTTGTGCAATAGAAACTTTACAATTAAGACAATAAAAAATTGGATTTGAATTTCCGATAAACTGTAATAAAATAACAAGCATTAAGATCTTTTGATTCTCTGTTTAAAAACTTATACATTTGATTTCTATACAAAAAGTTTGAAGATGAGAAAGTGTTTAGAGGGGGAAAGAGTAAATTTCATGACAGCTTTTCCCTGAAGTGGCTAAAATAATTGATAGAAAGTACATGTAGAGATCATACCAGAGGAAACAGTAAAACTTTGTTAATCAAGAAGAAAATGAAGATAAAACAATAAGTTCTATGTAAGAATACATAGATATGGAATAGTCTGATTGCTTTACATGTATGTCATTGTCCAAAGGCAAAGTGTACACTGTTTTGATCTACCTGTAATTTAATTGATATAGATTAATGCTGGAAAAATGAGGTGATAACATATGACTACAGAAGCCATGCTCCTCGCCAGCCATCTTGAAGAGGAAGAATTTTTTTATAGATCTATATAAATAGGGGCATATTGCAAGCTTGCATTCAGAATCTTGCCTACATTTACTGTAAATACATGTATCCTTAGAAATATAAACATTGCACCATACAGTTTACTACTTTCCTAGCACTACATCCTGACTTCTGGATCCTGACGAGTATCATCTTAGAAGTAGCGTGTACTATTCCATGTCTAGTTGGGGTCGAGACTACTTTTTGATGCCCAGTTCCATCCTGACGAACATCTTGACATTGTAATCTTCAATCGAATCCACAATTTCTTTTAATCTTTCTTGATGATCTGGATAGTAGTCTTTGACCTCTTCGGCATACTTGATCCAGACACAGTTCACGCAACCGCTTTCACAGCACGTCTCGGGATCTGGGGCTACCGGTGGCTCCTTTCTTCCAGATTTATCATCATGAAGTGTTTTCTCTGACGTGTCATTTGTTGAGTTCTTCCCCTTGATACTATCATCCTGTGTACTACTTGACATTGAACTTTTACTGACCCGAGAGGTATCTGACGTTGATCTTGTCGAATAAGCA
Organism: Lytechinus variegatus; assembly: GCF_018143015.1. NCBI lineage: Eukaryota > Metazoa > Echinodermata > Echinoidea > Temnopleuroida > Toxopneustidae > Lytechinus > Lytechinus variegatus. The sequence continues at coordinate 1,340,695 of NC_054749.1, forward strand.
CCATCTACAGACTTTGTTGTGTTTCCCTGATTTTCAATTAACGACGGTGATTCAACACTTCTATTCTGTGTTGCAAGTGTGTGTCCGTTATCTCTAATATTCATACCACTTCTCTCTTTATGTTTGCCTTCTTTAATTTCTTGCTGTGTTATTCCATTTAAGTCATTGTTGGAAGCATCATGATGACACTGATGAAATTGAGGGTGGTAGGGACTTCTGCCTGTTAAGACAATTGATCCAAACTGTTTCCATCTCAAACACCTATGATGATGAAGAACCAAACCGTACATAGCCTGGAGTAGAACAATGAAAAAATTAGAATATCAAATCAATATCAAGAATATCAAAATTGCAACTCGGTGTTATGAACAAAGAGTTCATGATGTACAACTACAACAATTTGACAGATATGAAGTAATATCATAAATTATGTTTGTTATATGTATATCAAGTTATGAAAATAAAAAAATAATTGAAAAAAAAATCATAAATTACAGTAAACAAAGATCCAGCTACACTAAAGATTTCCATTTTTTTCTCATATTTTTGGTGTCAGCTCTCCACTATCTAATCAATCAATCAACTGAATTTCAGGTGCATTAAGCATCAATTGGTAACAAAATAGCTCTATTTGGGCTTTGATTTTGATGTTGTTCTAAGTCTCAATCAGACTTTGTCTAAGTTGTTTACAGGTAGTACTCGACCACAAAAGTGGTAGGTATGTGTCAGGGGGGTACTCGACCACAAAAATGGTAGGTATGTGTCGGGGGGGGGGGGGTACTCCACCACAAAAGTGGTAGGTATGTGCCGCGGAAGAAACAAAAAAACGGGGGCTTTAGAACGGGCTTCGGAACTACAAATGTTTGTGAAAACGGGGGTCCTTGGAGCGGGTCCCCTGTGTGTGAGTGGGTATGCATCGCTATGGAATAGGCATATGCGCATTATATGATTATAAATAATTATTATAATTATTATATTTATAATCACGCATTAAATTCTAGTAATTGTTAAATAATAATTTTTATCTATAAATTGTTCTTCAAAACGGCATTTTGAAACATCGCTAATTGAATGTACGTCATAACGAAGTGGTTCACAGGTCAGACCTATTGTATTTGCTTTGTTGACAAACGGATCAAGGGATCTACACAAGAAATCGGTCTGGTAAGAAACCTTAAAATTTTCACTTTTTTACCAACCAATTTTTGGAACCTTCATACGCATTAGGCGTTTGAAGGTTCAAATATCAATAAAATTCACCCGTACAAAACCGATTACACCATCAACATGAATTTCCTAGGGAAATCAATCCGAGTGTCTAGGTCTCACTTCTGCGTCTATGGGAAGTGTCAAGACTCCATGATGAAGTATACCCAGTTGTTGTGTGTCCGGACGATCAATTTTAGAAAGTCATTTGGAAAAAATTACAAGCGAAGTTTCATCAATTTTTAGTACAAAATGTTGGGAAATATTTTAAAGAACAATATAGAAGATGATTACAAGTAGTGTACTAAATTCATATTTTTTAGTGTAATCCAAATACAAAAAAGAAGGCTTCAAAAAGATAAAGTGTCCGGACACCCTACCATGCCGACCCCCCACTCACACAACATGCGAGGTTAGAAATCCTATATGTCAAAATATTTAATAAACATGATCATGGACTGGAGTCCTCAACCTCAAGGCTAGTGTTATCTAGAACGAGGCATCAGTCTCCATCTACATGATATATTTACCTGCCGTGAAAAGGCAATAATTATATCCATGTTTCCTCTGACTCTGTATTCTGACCTTCTTGAACTGAATAATGAAGACTTGATCTTATCATCTTGTTTTGTAGTCTAAGTTACTCTAACTCTATTTGGCAAGCAAAGACAGGTCGTGCATATTTAAAATAGTAGGCCTATTTTCATGGGCATGGGCTGGCCACATTATACCGGCACTGCATAAATCTTGATCTCGTCGTTTTTATTAGTACTAGTCTCAGCTCGGCGATGTAGGATAGTGTAGGTCGTTGAACCGGTCACAACGTTTGCGAATGGAAAAAAGACTGAATTGTTGTTTTACTGAATGTTCGACATTATTGTGATTCCGGGATTCCCCTGGCTTGTTCGAATTGTGTTTTTATTTGTTTATTAATAACACAATAAAAAATAAAAAAACTCTTCGTTAACATTGAAAAAAATTTATTTTATTTTCTTATTTATATTAATGAAACAAAATATCCTAAAAAATGATATACAAATGATTTTAGAATCTAAGTCACGAATTTACAATTTGGATGCTAGTGACAAAACAACATGGCAGCGCCCATTGATCAAAAGACTTTGACTCATGGCTCACGATTATTTTATACCTTTCCAAAGGAAAATAACCAAAGTGTGGAAACTTTGCATCGGAAAAATGAAAATTTATTTCTGACGTATATGAGAGATAATGTTATTGGGCATGATTCAACATTCTCAGGGCCTTTTGGACCCCGAAAAGGTAACTCGTGTCGCGAGCTGCTAGCTGCTCAGTCATTGACGCCCCGCCCGGCACGCCAGCGCTAGCGCCGTCTGTCATGCCGGCCGGCAAGCGCGGCGCCACTGCGTCCGCGACACAACTCACTCATTCAATGAACAAGGTTATGATATAACCTTGTTCTCAGTTATATCTCCATGTGTGGCAAAATAAGGGTGCCAATCATGGCAATGTTTGGCTTATTTTTTCTTTTTCTTTGGGGCAAATGCTTGATTTTTTTACACTGACAGTTTCCATAGACCTGTTATTCATACAACTTGGCTCTTATTTGAATTTGATTCTTTATATCATTTTTTCTTAAAGGGGAATCCAACCCAAATAAAAACTTGATTTTATAAGGAAAAGAAAAATCAGACAAGTTGATAGCTGAAGGTTTGAACAATATTGGACAAACAACAAGAAAGTTAAGAATTTTTTAAAGTTGTAAATATTGGTAATCACTATACCCATGGAGACATCAAATTGGCCACATATGGGATGTCATAGTGATGTAAGGCAAGGACTACTCTTCCATGTACTCCAATACATATTATGGCTAAATTGTCATTTTTCCCAAAAGTTTTATTTCAAATTATATTTTTCTTTAATGAGGACATAAAACAATATACTATCTGGGTTATATTTAGATTACAGCCCCAGGGGAATGGGTACTTAGGAGAAAACCACAAATCCCTGATAATAAAGTACATGGCCTATGGGAAAGTTGTCCTTGCCCCTTGTCATAATTTACTTACCCAGTTGCCAATTTGAAATCTACATAGTATTAGTGATCTCAGTTTTAAAACAGCAATAACTTTCTTATTGCTTGTCCGATTTCTTTCAAACTTTCACCATTCTGTTTAATTTATTTTTCTCCTTCCCAACACACCATTTTATGGCCAAGGCTGAATTCCCCTTTAATTAAAAATAGAGATCAAAAAATGAAAATTTTCTTGCCATATTACTTTCCACCAATACTAGAGGGCGTACACAAAAATATGCCCAAAATTCAAGTTTTTGAGCGCTCTGGTGAATACAAAAATTATTCCTACATTACTAATGATAAATAAATTAAAACTATATGGAAATTAGTAATTTTGGCCACAAAAGTGATATTTTAAGGATTTTTTAAAGTATGTGCTCAATACAGCATTGGCATGCCATAGTCCTACCTGTAGATTCTCCACAGGCCAGATGGTACATTGACAATCTGATGAGAAAATTTACAAAGTTGGTTTTTAGATTTAAAGGGGTGGTCCGGGCTGGAAATATTTATATCTTAATATGTAGAGTAGAATTCAACATGTTCAATGAGCGAAATGCTGAAAATTTCATCAAAATCGTATAACAAAGTTTAGCAATAGTTTGTGGAAACTAGACCAAAAGCTTCAGTCTCTGTATGAATGGGGATTATAGTAAAATGTCAGAAATTGTTGAATAAATTCCTAGACATGCTAGAAATGATGGTTATTCCTGTCTAGTGAAAACGGTCATCATGAATATTCATTGGGCTGATGATGTCACATCTCCCCTTTCCGTTTTTTATTTTATATTACATAAAATTGTAAGTTTTTCATTATTTCATACTTGTGTGAATAATATGTTTCCCTTTATGAAATAAGTTGCAGCTTCTTCTTGATTTCATCCAGTCTGGAGAACTGTACACAGTGTACAAATACAGGTAGTTAGTTTGAAGTTATACGTGTACATGCAAGTAGTGGAGGTAAACGTAAGGTAGGTACAAAGTGCAGACACAGGGACCAAAGATACAAGGTCAAGGGTTTAGAACCTCTAGTCGTTTGTGATGTATTTCAGTCAAGAATCGGAAAGTGAAATAATGAAAATGCAATAAATACCTAATGCACTAGGAATCAGTTGTCAATCCAATTTTTCTAGTTCTTTGAGGAAAAGATTTGAATAAACCTAATTTCATATACGGTAATAAAATAAATAAAAAAGAACAAGTGGAGATGTGACATTATCAGCCCACCTAATGTCTGATGTCTGTTTTCACAAGCTATTGCTAAACTTAAAATTCAATAACTTTGTTATTTGTTATCCGATTTTGATGAAATTTTCGGCATTTTGCTCAGTGAGTTCTACTCTATTCATTCATCTAGATCTATGTTTGATACTTTTAGCCTGGACCACCCCTTTAAACCATCTGTTGGAGTGTTGAATCCAATAGAATATGCAGATTCATTTAGTAGATGCGCTGGTCATCATGCCATGGTCCGAAATCAAATTTGAAATAGGCAAAAATTAGGATTGTCCCAGACCTAGCCTGGAGGCCCCTGGAGCAGTGCCCAGTCTACAATACGTAAACTTTAATACTCCCAAGGGATGATGGAGCCTGGAATTGCTTCCCATACATCTACACACACTGCCAAAAAACATGAAACTTTTGCCCCCGAGATTTCTGCTTTCCTTCTAAAAGATCTAGCCCTAAATCATAGGCCTACATGGGGTACAACTTCATTTCTGACGTTTCTACAACATTTATTTCATTTTTTAACAAGAATTCATTAAAAATGCGAGAAAAATGTTATGAAAAGATGGACAAGAACTTGCCACTGTTTATGTTGCCATCTTGATTTCATTGTCTTTCGCTTGGCGACGGCATGCAAACCGTTAATGTTAGGTGTATTTTAATCCACATTTCCATCCACATTTTAATCCACACACTTCGGCCCGCTTTGCGGGCCGGAGTCCACCGTGCATTTACCATAGAAGGCATAGTCATGACTAGGGTAGATTGTGGTCTCAATAACTTGGAAAGAAAATTGTGAAAACAGAAATTATGCACTTATTACGATTATATGGATGAAGGTCTATCACGTGGCATTATCCTGACATTGAGGCACGGACTGGAACCTAAAAAAAAACCGGAAAAGTTCTCTCCTACTACAGTACTACCCCAGTCTCGATCGGCCATTTTGTAATGAATTTTGAAAGAATTAGGAGAGGTATCGCGACAGAACTTTTTGTTTTTTTGAGGTTCCAGTCTGTGCCTCGATGTCGGGATACTGCCATAACGATAGACCTTCATCCATATAATCGTGGTAAGTGCATATTTTCTGTTTTCACAATTTTATTTCCAAAGTGGTGTTGGAACCAGCCACCCACAAAATTCTGGCTTATGACCTTTTTTTTCGCTTGTGAATTTTGTTTCTTGGTTCCCTCCCTCAACCATCCCCCCACAAAATTCTGGCTTATGACCTTTTTTTTTTTCTTGTCAAAAATTTTGTTGGTCCCCTCCTAAAATTTTTGGCTTCCGCCGCCAATGGATGTTAAAGGGAAAGTTGAAGCACTTTTCTATTTGAAAGGAAGGAAGAAATATTACAAAACTGTTTTATTAATAATTGTAACATCCATCACAGATTTTTCAGCTCAGTGGGCCTACATGTACATGTATATTGTAACTCTAACTCTGAGGTCTAGATATAAATGTTTTGTCGTTTTAAAGCCTCTTCATCATTTTTATCAAACTTAAAATTTTCTTTCTATAGCAGTTTCACATATATATTTTTCTTTCTTCAGTTACCTACAGCGATTACACAGCATCAGGAAAGTAAGTAGTTAAATAAGTAGTTCAACAATTAAGGTTCAATAAAGTAGATTACATGTATATCTGATCTTCCAAAAGTATAGGGATTATTGGGTTGTACTGTACCGAGCGAGTTGGGGCATGTCATAATTGCTCCAACTTTCTCCTTATTACAAACCTGAGTTGAGTTCATTTGCTGCCTTTAACTTACATGGTCGTGCAGCCCTTATTATTTTTATGATATCCTTTAGTTTTCTGTATTCATGTGACTTCATTCAATCTCAGTTTATGAGTTACTACCAGTAGTAGTAGCCATATTGTACGACACAAGTTCAAGTCAATGTTTAATTGCTAATGCTATTCAGTCTGTTTTGTGAAGTATGGTATTCAGTCTGAGATCATATATTTCGTAGAATCATAAACCAGTACCAAATGTAAAACATGTTGCAGAGCTGCCAACCAGTGCTGATTTTCAGTATTTAGTACTGAAAAATGAGAAGAATACTGATGGTTTCGTGCAAAATACTGATTTCTTATGTTTCAGTCTTATGTGTTGTGCTATGGTATGTCTTTGAATATACTGATTTCCTCACCAAAATACTGATTTTCAGCATTTAAAATAATGTTGGCAAAATTTTATCACTCTACTACCACATATATGTCTCATTTTTAAGTATATTTCCTTCAATGTGGGGACATGTCCAGTCTAGGTCAATACTCTATCTCAAATAAAGAGGATCTATTTAAGTGCTGATACCTAAATTGATATACGTCCAGTACTAGAATTACATATGATATCAGTACACTATTAAAACTTATACATGAATGCATTAGAATTGAAATGCCTGTGTAAAACCATACCATCACATGAACACTTATGTTTCTTTCTTTTTATACTAGGTCATTAGGATTCATAGAGGATTACATCAGGGCTAATGTTTTACCGACCTATGGTAATACCCATACTACCACCTCTGTTACATCTCTTCAGTCAACTCTCTTCAGGCACGAAGCAAGGTACAGTACATTCAAGATTGCAGGGTGCTACATAAGCACTTGCCCGAATGCCTGGGGCAAGTAAAAGTTAGAATCGGGCAAGTGCTTTGAAGTAAAGACCAAAACTACTTGCCCGAATTGGGCAAGCAAAATTCTCACAGTACTAGAATGACCAAAAATAGGGTCAATATGATATGATATTGACCATAATTCATAGTCATGGTAGGCAAAATAAAATCTCTTTGGAAAAAGAAATGCAATAACAAGGTCTATCAGTGCATGTCAAAAGAGAGAAAAGGGTCATTGGTTTAAATAACCGCAAAACTTTCCTTTGAAGAGATAAAACTTAATTTTTCAAGGATTTTTTTCGGGCAAGTGAAATAGATTTTTGGGCAAGTATATTCCAACCATTTAATAATTTACTTGAGTTTCATAACATTTCTTCAATATAGAGAATTATACTGTATACATAATAACACTGATTGCTGGCTTGATTCGTAACCATACTGCTTAGATGGGAATACATGATGATGTACCTGTGATGACACATATAAGACTTATTTTATAGAATCTTTTATCTTAAATTCTTGAATTTAATTTTTGTAATCAACTCATTATGGTACTTGCTTTTTTTGATTGTCAGTGTTTTGGGATGGTCATGACTGTCATGTTAAAACTGTTTTTCTGTTATTTTTTATTCTAACTTTCAGTGCATTTCCTTTTCTTTGTCAGAGATATCGTGCGGAATGCGGTGAATGCGAGTGAACATGATGCAGTCATCTTTACTGGGACTGGATGTACAGCTGCCATTCATAAACTTGTCAATGCACTCCATCTAACTGACCCTCCTGTACGTAGGTATAGTGCCACTAGGATGATGATGGTGGTGTTTGTTGGTGCTGTGCTGGTTGTAGTGATGGTGGTGGTTGTAGTTGTGGTGGTTGTGGTGGTGATGGTGGTGATGATAGAGGGGGTTGTGGTGGTGATTATGGTGGTAAAAATGGTGGTGGTTGTGGTTTTGAGGGTGGTGGAGGCGGTTTTGGTAGTAGTGGTTATGGTGCTGCAGAGCTACCAAGTCTCACGCATTATGCGTGAGACTCAAGCATTTTGGACTCTTGTTCATCCCCTCGAATCTCTGTCTCACGCAACTATCACAGCCTATCCCCATATACATTGTACACAATGTCTGTGATCTCACTCAGATTCACAGAAAATCTCACGCATAGCTGGTCTTTGAACTTAGCATCTCTGGTGCTGGTACAGGAATAGTAGTAGTCCAGATTGGACCTTGGCATTTGGAAGTGCCCTTTCCAAAGCTAACATAGAGGGCACATGACTGCCACTCTCTAATCAGCACCAATCCACTCATCTTTTGAGGGGGAAGATGAGTGGATTGGCGCTGATTAGAGAGTGGCAGTCATTTGGGTAAGAGAACTTCCAAACACCATTTCGATAAATCAAAAAATTTAATTGTTCACTTTTAAAATCTTTTTTTTTCTTTTATTACCACTATTTATGATCAAGAGTTTTGAAGTTCATCTGAGAGTATGTAAATATTTAACAATTTTTGTAACCGTGATCTGTTATTTGTCACAAAATTTTGTGCTAACTATCTAATTTTTTTTCTTTTTAACTGACTATATATTAAGGTGGTGTTTGTGGGACCTTATGAGCATCATTCAAACCTGTTACCATGGCGAGAGACAGGAGCAGAGGTAAGCATGTTTCTGTTATAATTCTTATAAACATTCTCTACTTTCTGCATAGTGTGAATACACTGTCCCCCATATGTTTATCCATGTGAGCTTTTGTTCCAATTGAATCATTTGTTTCTGAGATATCACTACACTGTAATATAAATATTTGATCTGTATTTACATGTAGGTCTATAAACAGTTATAAGTTTTTGTACATGGGTTACTGTAAGATTTACAGCTACAATGCATTAAAGTCTCCGGACTTTAAAACAGAGGGTCATGGGTTCAAATCCCAGCCATGGCGTTAATTTCCTTCAGCAAGGAATTGATCCACAGTGTGCTGCACTCGACCCAGGTGAGGTAAATGCGTACCGGCAGGAAGTAATTCCTAAAAAAGCTGTGTGCACCGAATAGGTGGCCTACATTGTAGCTTACCCGGGTAATAATAGCAGGGCCCGCTGGGAGAACAGTTTTCGGAACTGAAGTGGCTACCCTGGGTAAATATACCATTTATTATTATGATTATAAAGGTTCAAAAAGTAATTCTTATTGTACATATTTACTAAGAGGTATATTTCAGACATGCATGTAGATTTGATGTTAGTGTTGTTTATAAGTTTGATGTGTAATCTCTCTGTTGTATTCAGATCATAAGGATACCTGAAGATGCTGATGGTCTAGCTGATACAAGAATCCTTGATTCACTATTACAGGTGAGAATAAATATCTCTAGGAATCAAACTAATATTAATCCAAATATATATAGCATATAGCTAACAGATAAAAATGAGTTCGTACAGACTCCAATGAAATGACCACCAAAGTGTTTGTGTAAATAAAAAACATGTTCCAAAAGATTCTGGAAGAAATTGTGTAATTGCTGAGAAATTAGCAAATAAGCACAGGATTCGGGTCAAGCGTCGGGCCGACGTTCAGAGCAATTAATGCCCTGTCCCAAGTGCGCTTATCTGTGTTGGTGATCTTCAGTGTGAACATTTTTCAGCGTAGATTTCAAGATTTCACAAAGTTCAGTTTATGCAACTGTACCAGATCTAGATCCTCGATGATATACTAACAATTCAGCCTGGTTTTACAGACTTTCTCATGAAATCAGTGTTTTCTGCAACTACTGGCATTTCTCTTTTACATTCATGTTCTCTGAAATGACATTCTTTCCCAGGGCTCCCAGCCCATCAGGAAAATCAGGGAAAATTATTTTATTTTTTCCATTCAGGGAAAAATCAGGGAATTGGATTTTGAAAAATGCCTCTGTTTCCGGAGATAAGATGTGGAGGATCATTTCATTTATTTCATTTTCAACAAAATATAAATCAAGTAAATACAATCATAACAAGTCAACATCATAACAAATATACCAATGTCATAAAATCAACTTGAGAAAGACATGTTATAAGAAAGTTACATACAAAATAATCATGTGTAAAGGATTTGTGATTTATAATTTGTGAAAATGGAGGATCCCACTAAAAAGCTAAGCTTTTTTATTTTGGGCTCCTCAAAATATGACAAACGAGAAATAAATTTTATATATACAAATCAAAATAGAAACCATGATTGCCAACAGGAGACATCATTAAAAGAAAATATCAAATAACCAAAATATACGAAAATTACGCAAAAAACTCAGGAATGAGAAACTATAGAAAGAAAAGCGGATGAATGAGAGAGGGAGAGGGGAAAGGGGGGTGGATGGGGAATGAATGTGAGAACTGCATATGAACTATCATGATAATGATGATTGACTTTTAAGCCACATTACATGATCTATACACAACAAAAAAAGTAAGTCCCCCCTTAAACAAACATCAATAATATCCGAACCAATATATAATATATTTTTACATGAGCGTGTAGGTAATTTTTGGCCCCTTCAATACAATGTGCTTACTCAACGATATCAAAATTGTGTGTGGAGTGGCTAAATGATGGATAGTAAAACAGTATAACACCATAAAATTCATCGAAAAACAACTTTTGTCCAACTTTGTATTTGCACAATCTGAAACACGACTCTTGTGACTTTCAAAAATTGTCATTTTTAATTCAATCTTCGATTACTCATACATGACTCATCCGATCACTCTCATATTTCTCCAGGAGTTGCTTAATAGGTGTTGAAAACTACCTACGAAATATCATATCTCAAAACAATTCCGTTCAAGATTTAGGGGGGGACTTACTTTTTTTGTTGTGTATATTTGTGATCCGATTTTGGGAAAATGTGTAATTGCATGTAATGTAAACAATCAAACCTATAAAATCTTTAATGATCAAAGTTACAAATGGTGGTGTGGATACTCAATGTAAATTTTATCTATTGCGAGCCTCCCTGTAGGAATTCAATTCCAAAGCATAGTGATGCCACAGCAATTTGCTATTGGCTACAGTTGGAAGCCTTTATGGACTGACCACAAGACTTAGAAGACCCTGACCACAAGACATACAATACCACAAGACTCCGACCACATGACTTACAAGACCACAAGACTTACAAGACTCTGACCACAAGACTTACAGGACTCTGACCACAAGACTTACAAGACCACATGACTTACAAGACTCTGACCACAAGACTTACAGGACTCTGACCACAAGACTTACATGACTCTGACCACAAGACTTACAGTAAAGCATAATTATGATTTTTTGTATTTGTAGCATTATTTTGAACTTCAAATAAGATGATTTTACTTGTTTGAAATTTTAAAATGGAAAGTTGTGAGAACAATCAAATATCAGATTTTATTACAGTGTAGGACAGGCTTAATGCATTCTTCATGTTCATAATAAGATGGGTCGTATTGGTATTCTTTCAGACGTGGAGGAGCACAGGACGTCAGCTTATAGGTTGCTTCTCAGCAGCATCCAATGTAACTGGTATCCTAGTTGATACAGTTGCCATAACAACCATCCTCCATCGACACGATGCCCTTGCCTTTTGGGACTATGCTACTGCTGGTTAGTGTATTGTTTGATTTGATGATGCTATCTCTTTCAAGATAGTGCTTTTGTATAAATTTGCTTGATCTTGAAAACAGTATGAACAAGATGTAGGCTTCAACAGACCAATGTTGTAATATGTTAGAATTTAAATGCTTTAATAGGTGTGTGTTGTAAAGTGCTTGAAGACGAATGCTCAATCTTTCAAAAGTAATTGTCTTGCTTGCATATGTTGTTAGGCTCAGCAATCTATGATGATTTCCAGCCTCTTAACAACCAATTTTTATTTCATTTCATGAGATGTAATCTTAACGGGTGATTGTATTCGTTAGTTTCAAATGTAGTTTGGATAAATTGAGAAACTTGTCTATGAATAGTTGTTCACATGCAATAAGCTGATGCATTACTATTCAGATATTTTCTGCATACTTTTTAAACCAAAGGTTGAACTTCACAACTTGTAAGCTTGCCTGAAGCATACCTAATATAGCAGCATGATATAAGCATTCTGCAATCCAAGTAATGTAGTTAATTTGTAAGTAACAACTTGATGGAAAACTCTATCATTATTTTCCAGGAAGGGAGCATGTATTAATTACAAGAGCTACTTGGATAATAATTCATCCATGTTGTTTATAAACATTTTACATTTAAACTCTGGAAAAAATGAACTGTTTGCCATGCAGAATATCCAGTGATTCCTTCCTTTTGAATTTACCTATCTTTTATTCAATCTTTTGATTGCATTATTCAGGACCATATGTGGAAATAGACATGAATCCTGTTGTTGCAGGGTAAGTTTTGATTAAAAAACAAACAAACTGATATGTTTGAATTTTACTACGGAATGAGAGAATATTATTGAATTATTCACTGTGACTGCAGAACTTCCCTGATTGTCATGGGGATTTCCTTAAAATTGTATTTTTTTTGCAAAAATCAAAGTTTATGATGGTATAAATATTCCACCATTGATTACTTCCAACAGATTGTGTGTAATGTAGATGATCTTTCAGAAAAGCAAAGGGGGAACCATTAAATCACGATGGTATAGAGAATAATATACAATTAGTGAATAGGCACGAGTGCGATGGTGCGAGATTCGCATGAGATGAAAGAAAGATGCTCTATTCAATGAGGCGTTAGCCAAGTTGAATAGAGCGTTTCTTTCTTTACTGAATGTGAAATCTCGCACCATTGCACGGAATCTAGCGAAAATATGAAAAACAAGAGTTTTTCCCTGCAGCAATCTGTGAAAAGGGAGCAAAAATATTGAAAGCAAAATCCCACAAGCCAGGCCCACAAATGCATGATCTTGGACAGCATTGCGCATTTAGCCAGCGGGCTATACGTGCATTGTCACCTTATTTAATACTGAGCGCAATTAATTACATGTAAATCGCATTGTGACATCACCTCCTAAAGCCATTTGGATGGTACGTCTTGTGTGCAACGGAATGAATGTGTGACATTCAGCCTCCCATTTGCTTGGGTACAACATGCTATTAGGCGTTGTACAATAGTGATAAGTAAGAGGTGCATTCCTTTAATAAGTGATTCTAATGATGTATAAGTCATATTTTTGTCCCTTTGCCTACAGTGGGTGAAAGCTCTATGTTCAAGGTAACACTTTTATTAGAATCATGAAAGCTGTTGAAAGTTCTACAAGTTAAGCATGAAATAGATTTCATATCTGGCATTGGTGGAGGTATAATTATACACTGCATAATCAAGAATCCAACTTGCTTTACATTTTTACTTTTTTTAATTCAATTCAATTTATTCAAATTCCATTCAATAAAAATACAAGATACAATATCAGAGAAATGCATAATTGGTAACAAAGCAATTAAACATGCATAAATGCAAAATGAAATTTGGGAGACTGCAAATGTAGCAAAAATAACAAAGATTGTTTTATTACAGGCCTGTGAAATCTCCGCTATTTAGCGGAAATCCGCTATTTTCATTTTTAAGACCGATTTCAATATCCGCTTTTTTCCTGTGTTCCATTTCCGTTTTTTTTTTTAGTCAAAATTCCGCTATTTTATCCAAAACGGCTGGAAAACAAGTCTAGTTAAATGGATGCGAGCAGAATGTGTGTGTTGTCAATATACACGTTACGGGGCCTTGTATTTTGCCTTCGAGAAGTTTCGAATTTTTAGTAACTATATGAAACTGCTGCAGATCACACCGTTGCCGTTGTTGGCATACAAGCGCAAAGCAGCGGCTCAAATCGCGATATTTTGCGACTGGTAAATACGTCTGTAAGGATGATGACGTCATCCAAGATGGTAATTTATGTTGACCAACGAAAGGATCGAAGATGACAACGTTTCCATCATTATTTCAAAGGAATTAGTGGTAAGTGCGGTCTAAGGTACGATATTTCTGAATTTTAAACATTTTTTTGTAAATAAGGATGTGATTTCTTTTTCATAATGTGACATTTTATGTACAAAAAACGATCGGAAAATCGGGTTTCCACTGTTAGATACGTTACTGCTAAAATACGTTGTCTGTGCGTATGGGCCTCCAAGCTCTTCAGTCTATGTACATGTATTGATGAGTGAGCCAACGCAGTTCAGTGGAACAACCAAAATACAGAGACTGAAGCTTTTGGTCTAGAATACACCGTGAATCGTGATGGGCGCAAATGCAGCGGCTTGGTGATAGTAAGGTAAATTTTCAGATTTTTCCGCTATTTTTTTGAAACCCCACTCACAGGCCTGTTATTAGAAGTTCAATCTTTCTCTCATCTCCTGTAATTTGAAATAAAAGGCCACTTACCATCCCCCCTCATACTAAAACTAGAAAGTCATACATTTATAATGAGCAATCCAATTTCTGTGTATTTTTCAGAATTCTGCCATCTCTGACCTCCAAAGATGCCATCTTCTTGTCTCCTCATAAGTTTGTTGGAGGTGTAGAGACTCCTGGGATATTAGTATCAAAGAAGGCCCTCTTTGTTAATCCTAATCCAACTGGTGGCGGTGGCGGTAGTGTTTTCTTTGTGAGTATTCAAACTTTTGGCCACTTGGTCTTACAACCAGCTCCTCTAATTGCCATTTAGCCTCTTTACCATTTGGTCTAATTTCAAGTTAGGCTATATTTTGCCCGAGTCGAACCGGGCGGTCCACTGGTGCCGGTACAAGGCAGTCAGTCACCGGTGCAATTTCGTCCGGACCAGTGCACCACTTAAATAATGAAAAACATAACAAATTCAGAGTTCCCAAAGAATATGAATATCAACAATTTTTCAATTCTTTATTTCCTTTTTTAGATTTATGATCAGAACTTTCACATGGTATATATTTCCGAACTTTCAATCAACCAAGTAGAGCTATAAAAATAATATTGTAAAGCAGAACTTATCAATTTTCTTGATCAAAGAAAAAAATGGATGAGTCAGGCTTCGGCTATACCCATTTCATGTCATATCCACTTGTTCTAACAACACTAAATAGACACATTGGAAATGAGATCAACTGGGCATTGCACAAAATTGATTCGTGCAAGTTTCAATATTTTCTTTGCTTGCAAATAATCAAGTTCTGTTATCATTATGGCATGTTTCTATCTGTGCCATAGGTACGGAGAGAAGCTCATCGTTATCTGAAGCAAATTGAGATGAGGGAGGAGGGTGGGACGCCCTCTATTGTTGGTGCTATCAGAGCAGGACTGGTAATGCAACTCAAAGAAACTATTGGACATGAAATGATTATGAGAAGAGAGAAAGAAATATGGGGGTAAGATTTCATTGTTAAGTTTGCTAAATGTTTTGTTTAAAAATATGTTTAAATGCATATTTTAAAATTATTTCATCAAAATGCAGAGCTTAATACAGTGATGATAGATAGCAAGACTTGAAGTAAAAAGTCAGCGAGCAGCACAGTCCAAAAAATTCGGGCGGCAAAAATATTGCGCGAATTGTTGAGGGGGGGGCTTCTGAGGCCCCCTGGCCTAGATAGGGTTAAATGTAGCAGTAATTTGTATGAAAAGATACGCACAATTTTTTTTCTTCTATGCCTCAGGAAGTAGAAAAACAAGTTTGAAATTACAAATGCAGTGTATTTCCACTTTAATGAAAAATTATAATAAAGGAAAATGCTAGAGGTGTCCGAAATTGAAGCCGAAAGTTATGTTAACCTAGGCTTAAAATGTTCAGTCAGGATCCAAAGTTGTTGTGAAACTTACAACATATCTGTTTTATTTCCATTGACCCAGAATGCCACCCAAATAATAGAATTGCCCAGCATGGTCAGTCCGTTTTTTTTTCACCCTTGACACACCATGAAAATCCTCATATTCACCCAAACAAATTCCGTGAGCTTTACATAAATGGATATTGTCAAAGATTCTGTCAAAAATATACTTTCATCTGATAGGTGAAAAAAATATTACCTTGTATTTTTTTTTCAATTTTGGGGATCTTTTCAAAGTGTAAACTTTTTATTGATACAGATGGGGATGGCCGGTCACATGTAATATATATATGTTCCATTGGTATCTTGGTCCACACAGCTCTGTTCTAGAACGTTTCTCCTCCTGTCCTAACCTGGTCATCCTAGGGAGTACATCCCAGCCACGCCTTCCTATCATCTCATTCTTGATCCGTCATCCTCACACCAAACAATTCCTCCATCATAACTTTATCTGTGCTCTGCTCAATGATGTCTATGGGATACAGGCTAGGGGAGGATGTGCGTGTGCTGGTCCCTATGCACAGGTATGACGGCTTCCTTTTTATCTCATTCTTGACTCTGATTCAGTTACCTATGATTCTTTGGCTTAGAGTGCATTTAGATTTATGAATATCATACATTTTAAACTGCGTGTGATACCTTTGAATGAGGAATTAACAATTTTATATCAGCCGCTATTAGTATGTAAAGAAATAAACTGATTTGACATCAGCTTATGATTTTCATATGTATTTTTATATGCCTTTCTAGACGTATTATGGTATCACGCTCTGTGTCCGTCCTTCTTTCTCTCCGTCCATGAACTTTTTCTTGTAGATGCAATAAATCAAGTTTAACTTAACCTAGGCTCATATAATTTGGTGTTTATAATACTAGCATGAATCCCAGGAAGCCTATTGATTTTGAGGTCAATAGACCAAAGGTCAAGATCACACTGACATGTTTTCATCTTACCCTTCTTCAGTCCTTGTAAACGCGATAACTTCAGTTTAACTTGAAGGTTTAAGGCTTAAGGCTCATATAATTTTGTGGTTTATGATATTAGCATGGATCCTAGGAAGCCTATTGATTTTTTTTAGGTAAAAAATGTCAAAGGTCAAGGTCACACCGACATGTTTTCATCTTACCTCTCTGAAATCCTTGTAAACGCGATAGATTTAGTTTTTTTAACCTAGGCTCATATAATTTGGTGTGTATGATAATAGCATAAATCCCAGGAAGCCTATTGATTTTGAGGTCAAATGGTCAAAGGTCAAGATAAAAGTGACATGTTTTTATCTTAACCTTCTAAAGTCTTTGTTAACACGATAACTTTAGTTGAACTTAACCTATGCTCATATAAGTTGGTATGTATGATACTGGCTTCGATCCCAGCAATTTTGTTGATTTTGAGGTCAGAAGGTCAAAGGTGAAGTCGCCACCTTCCACTTTTCTTGCTTGACCAATAACTCCATTTTTAGCAACACTCTTGTTGGTCAATAAAATCACAAATGGAGTTGTGTGACATTTCTGTGTAACAAACTGTTCTAGGAGTTTGTCATCAAAAGTTGACCCAAGGTTTCTGCATGTACGAATAATATTTCCAAACCTGATATGATTATTTCCCAACACAGGACTTGCTTGGTATTGATGAAGATTTGGCAGAGCAATTTGAAGATATGTTACTTGAAGACAGGTAAGTGAATATAATGCACAGATTGGATTAATGAAGTAGTCTTCTTTAAGTGAATTTCATTTGAAAGCATTATACTTTGACCTGATATGTGGTCAAACAAAATTATTTTTAAAATTTCTTTGAGCAAGGAAGTATTCTGTGTTTCCCCTATTAGGGAGTTTTAGATTAAAAAAAACTCAACCCAGGAAGTGGAATGTTCTCTCCCTACGACCTCAGTCCCATTTTCTCTACATACCGCCATACGGTGAGTCGAAAACAGCCATTTTATTCAGTTTTATTCAAACCATCTATATGTAGCTGGTACCAAAAAGTGTTAAAATGGCTGTTTTCTACTCGCCGTAGAGCAAATGTGACTTGGCGTTTTAACACTGCGTTCTCCTTATTAGAGAGCTTTAGATTTCACAACCTAGCCCATGACACGGAATCTTCTCTCCCCTCAACCATGGACCTATTACGAATGGACATTCAACGAGAGCATTTTATGACCACCACCTGTTTCCAGCTGTTAAAATCGCTGTCTAACCCTTAACTTTCTCTTTACGCGTTTTTTACGACGACCGCCCGGGGCGATTGTGTACACAAGCTCCTTTCGGCCATTGATCGTCACCGATCGATCACTGGCCCTCTTTCGATCAAAGACGGTCATGTTTAGCCCCGATTGCCAAAAGGGAAAATCCCTACATTACCTAGAATGCAATGCGCAATTCATATCCGGTTTTTCAGTACATTATTTTAGGCTGTCTATAATGTGCGATTGTCGTCTGACCATAAAAAAAATCCCGTTAAATTTCATCACTTCTGACTGAAGGTAAGCGCTACTATCGACATCAATATTGTCCGAAATAGATGCATTTTTAACGATTTTCCGCACGTTTCTCCGTCAAATTTTAACTGCATCTTTGCCGTAAATATACTGATCTGCAAGGTGATGTCAATGCATTTCATGTGCGGTTATTTGCGATGTACGTAAAAAATATGTTTATGCACGCCTGTTTTCTTGTTTCTGCAATCATTTTCATAGTGCTAACGTTCGCTGCTGTGCGTTGCTTTTGATAAAGTGAACGAACAACATCGCAATGGGTAGGAGCAGCGCACAATTGATTTCCGCTGTCCATCAGTGATAGCGTGTTTTACGACCGGCTTGATGGGCGTCAGCTGCCAGCGCTCTGTTTATAAAAGGATTAGCGGTGATGGTCTTTGGCCCAAAGGAGGGGATTCGTTGAATGTCCATTTGTGATAGGTCAATGCCTCAACGCTGCATTCTTGTTATTAATGATCATGTATCAGGAAGGAGAAACATAAAGGTATTGATATTGAATAAAAAATATTGTGTTTTTCTTTTTATTTTCCAGTCGTCTTGATAGGGTTCATCTTAGGAGGTACAGTGAATATTCAGAGAAAGAGATTCTCAGGTAAATCATAATGTATCATACCATTTTATCATGTTCAGTAGAATGTTTATGACTGTAAAATAATTCTATTTTTGTTTTTTCTTAAAAGAAATTGCTGTCTATTGAACTTTACATCTAGGCCCTTCCACACAAAACTTAGGCTTAGCAGTTGATTGTCAGGCTGAATTTTAGGCTTGATTATGTTGATCATTATGTGTAGCCAAGTATGTAAATCAATTGTAAGTTCAATCGCTAATCTTTGTACTTCTTGTGTTTATAATACTGACTAATCTTTGTGTTATTGTGTTATATTCTTTGTCTAAAAATTTTAAAACCAACCATCCAGCAGTGTCCTAGAATTTTCAGCATGTCATTGAACCAGGGGTGTGAGAGTTGAGATTTTTATCTGATTTCAGATTTTTATGTTTTGATTTTCAGCTTTATTTTAGCTTTTTTGGGCTTTCCTCTGTACAAAAAGAATGGAGCTTGTTCTATTTCAGACTTTTTCACCACTCCTCAGCTTTTTTCAGATCTTTTTATTTGTGACCACTCACACCCCAGTTGAACTCTAGAGCAAATGCAAATCTTTAAAATAAAAGCAAGGAAAATGTCTTTTTGAAAGTTCAGTGTGATTATTTTTTTTTTATTCCCTCTGCTGTCATTAAACCTTTTATTTTTATTTATTACAAAACTCCATTTTCTTTGGGTATGAATATTTTTTTTGAATGGAATTTATTTTTCTAGACCTGGTTTTGCAAGACTCAACTTCCCATTCTTCAT